>NC_140088.1:47357202-47454399 GCF_964237585.1 Gallinula chloropus | reverse complement strand
TGGACAAAAGGGAGAGAGAGGGGGTGGGGGCTATACACATAGCTATGGCATCCTGTGAGTCCGATGACCTCAGGTCTGATGGCAAAGCATTCTTCGGGTTCGACTGGGGGGCGGGGAATGTTCCTTGATGTCTCCATGTCTTCTTGGTTGCTTGTGTTTCTTGTTCCTCAGTTGCCTGCTGTTTTTTCTGTGGTGGAATGCTCTCTTTTTGTAGTCATCCTTGGCATAGCCACAACCTTCCACCTGGCTGTGGGAATGCTTCAGGGTGGATGATGGAAGGCCCCATGTGTGAATGGCTCCTGATGTGTGAATGGCTCCTGATGTCTCTCCTGATATAGGAATGAGGTTTGGTAGGTGAGAGGAAGAAGGTTTGGTAATGAGGTTTGGTAGGTGAGAGGAAAAAATGGGGGTATGATTCTGTTGTTGATTGTTAAGGCATATTTCCAGTACTTTACAGTGTTCCAAACATGAAGAGTGCTTTAACTTTCTGTTGCAGAAAGACCATGTGAAAGATTAAGCCCTAAGATGCAGGTTTTGTTTATTGAAATATTTTAATAACATATTGAAAAAACCACCAATAATGATTCTACCAGCATTCTTGGCTGTTTGGAGCATTTGTGTTTGTCCGTCCTGTGCTACTCTCAGACCAAAGAGAGGGACTTTTCACAAGTGATGCACTACTATCCATTTTTCTCCTTCTTCACAACAAATAGAAGCTCACTACTTAGGCACAATTCAACCTCAGAATAACAGTTTCTTATGGCAATATTTTACTTGGTTTGCAATCATTTCCCTTTGCTGTTAAAATATATGCAGAATACACCATGTGTGTTCCTACATAAATAAAAGCACACGTATATGTTCCATGCGAGAGAGAGAAAGTGTACAGTCTTATTGCTGATTTCTCTCTTAACTTGCAGAAGGCTTTATCAAGCTCTGTTTACACAGAAGAAATAACTGTTTTGAATGACATTATCTCTTCCTGCTTGTACTAACAAATGCTGTATTCTTGATACCTTACCAAAGTTTTGAAGGTATTCCCTGCAGGTTTCAGCAGTAGCTGTAATGGATATTGTTTATTTTTATAGGACTTTCACCAAGGGACTATGGACCCAAGCCTGCTCTCCTTACTCGGGCAAAATTGGAATTGAGATTTTGTTAACTGGTTTTTGTTACATATTCAACAAGCATTCATTTGGCATAGGGCTTTCCTTTCTGTATTAAGCTACTGCTGCACAGGACTGTATGAAATCCGGTGAAACCGGTCTTTCCTCATGATTTTGCTTTATGTCTATCCACCTTTTCCTAGGGTCCCTTTATACATACTATCTTGATGACTATGCTGTTGTAAAAATGTGAACTTATTATACCACTTGACATGTGGTTTTTCGCTTGTTTTGGAAGATCTAGTATGCCGTCAAGAAGCATTTTATGTGTTTTTGCTGTTCTTCAATTCTCATGTAAAACGTTGATTTCCTGAAGTGATGGAGTTTTTTTAAAAAAAAGCTTTTTCCTGAGTAAGGCATTTAGGTTTTGCCCACCTCACAGTCCCATAAAATGCTTGCTAATGTTTATGTCTCCCCATGAACGTCTTTATATACAGAAGTATTTATTCTCTTCCTGTGGGATTCAGACATCCCTCCAACTTCTGGCTGCAATTGCACTTAATTTGATGATAACTAGGCTAAGTGGGGTTATAAACTCAACACTCAGAACTCAGTAATGGCTTGTGTGTTCTCTTGAAGACAGTTCCTGTAGAAAGACCACTGTTAAACAACCAACCGTTTCACATCCTCCCGCTGTAGAGTACTGTGAACTTAGATTTTAAACCAAAGAAAATTATTTTTATTCTATTTGGAGAACAGTTCCTACCACAGATAATAGTAAAATGACATTTAGCGTTGAAATAATGTTCCCTGACATTAACTAATGAGACTGATTTACATTCTTCAAAGGCAGCTAAATGCTGGTTAAGATAAGGAAATTTTCAGTCTGTAATTAATTAATGCAAACCCTGTTGACTTTTCCAGAATCTAGAGCATCCTAAGTAAGATTCAGTTTGGCTGCAGGCTTAATTCCTGTAGCAAACAAATTGCCCCTCCTGTGCCAAAATAATAATCAAAAACTGTTGAGGACATGAGGTTTAGTGCTTTCCCAGGGGTGCTAAGTTCAGAGGGCTTGAATTTAGCCAAGTCCTTGGCATGGGAAATATTAGCCTATGTGCTGAGAAGCTGGATTCTTATCTGAGACTACGGAGGCATTAGGAAGTCTAAATCAGGTGTTTGATACACGGCTCAGTTTGGCCCACTATTCTAGAACTTCCCCTGTCTTCTATTCCTTTTCACATATGTTACCTAGCATTTTTATTTGGTTCAGAAAGGCTTTTCTTTTAGAATGAAAAATAACCAAATTTTGACCCCAAAATGGCTAGGGGTTTGTTTTGGGGTTTTTTTTTTTTTTTTCAAAAATGGGCTAACAAAAGATTTTGGAATTTTTACCTTCATTTTACACATTTATTGTTAAACACTGTGATTAGAAGATTCAGCAGAATTTTTTTTTTTTTTTTTTTGACCAAAGTCTTTCCTGGCAATATCTATCTGTACACCCAGTTCTGCATGCTGCTTTGGACTGTCTTTGTTAAAATTAGACATGACCAAAATGTGCATTTTTTTTTCATAATTGTACAGAAAAAAATTAGATCTTTCAAACTAATTTTACTATAATCTTGGTTCTTTAGTGCATCTAAAAAAGTGGCCCAGTACATCCTTTTAAGTATTTCTGTTCTTTTCATATCACAGTATCTATGAAAGCTGAATTTTCAAAATGATTGAAAGAATCGGATACCTTTAAACTTACTGCTAAACAGTTTCATTTGTATTAAAATTTCATACAAGTAGGAGCCAGAAGTCTTGTAAAGGTGCAGTACTGTGCTCAAGTTAAGAATTGACATGATGACCTATGTGTAAACTTAGCTACAGATACTTTGATGTGAAACCTTACACCTTGAGGTTAAAGAACCAAAACTGAAAGGCTGTTACACCGTTACTGCAGGATTCTTGAGACTGTAAAAAATTGCAGCTGCCAAGTATTGTTGTCTAAAATAGCCTGAAAAAAGCTAAGGGGCCACCAGGCTCTTTCTAGCATCAGTTGTATTTATTCAGATCTGTTCCCAGAAGCCAGTAGAACAAATGCCTAGATTTCTGGAGAGCTGTGAATAATCAAATATTATTTCAGTAGTGACAGGTAATTAGAAATGAAGAACAACTGGGTGCAATTATTTATTAATAGAGTTGCATGTCAACTAATTGCAATGGCTATTGAGGACTTTCTTCAAACCCATATTAATTCTTTATTCTTATATGTGATTAGCTGCTATTACAAGGCGTTCTGTTCTTTTAAGTGTCACAGCTGAAGTCACCGATACCTTATGCAGACCTTTCTATCATGCTTCTGAAAACCCATAGCTAGCATGTTTGGTGGAGTTGCAGCCTGCTATCGGAACTATCGTTAGTGTTCAATTGAGCTCATAAGTTCATCTTTTTGTGATTCTTTATTTCCACATCTATATCTATATATAGATATCTATATCTGTATATAGATGTTCTATACAGAGAGATATAGATACGGTGCCAACCGCAAGTTCTAAGGCCTGTCTGTTTCTATTTTCTGCATACCTACAGATAAACAACAAAACCAACGTGGTAACCAGCCCCAAGGAAAATATTCCTACCCCGGCGCTGGTATACCTGGAATCTTCTTTCTCAAGCTGTCTTGAAGTTTTTTACTGTCTTCTGTTTGTTGTTGTTCTTTTTTTTTTTCTTCTTCCTTTTTCATGCATTTATTCTGTTTGCTTTCTAAAAACAGGTTTTGGAAAAACTTTTTTGTTTGAATTACGCTTTTTTTCTTTTCTGTGAGGAAGTCCATTTGAGCGTCTTTATTAATAGAAAATGTTACATGGAAGCTGGATGTAGTAGTGTCATAGCGTTTGTAACTGTAGCTAAATTTTTTGCATGCTGTGCCAGAAAGTGAGTAGAATGCACTTTATGTTGCTCTTAGCTCTTTGCCTGATAACTGTTTCCATCTTTTTAATGCTAACCTTTTGCACAAAACCAAAGAAAAACCCCAGCCGAACAACAACAACAAAAAGCCTGAAAATGCTCTATTATTTTGTCTGTTTTGTCTCTAGTACCAGCTTTGATATCAAGGAGAGCTAACAGGATTATTGCTAGGCTACCATAAAATAGACCTTATTCAGATTTTCATTCCATATTTCCTAAAACTCAGCAGGACTTTGCAAGTCTTCACTGGGATCACGAGGCATCTAGCGATAAACATTTTTGCTTATTTTTTTTACATCTAAATCGGCAGGTACCATTACTCATAAACAAGCTCTGTTGGGAACGCATTACTAATTGGAGTGCTGTTCTCAAATATTTCTATTGCAGTCTTGCAATAGAAGTTAGTAGCTCCTCTTAGGCATACATGTATCACAGGGCTCACAAGTATCAGTGCCAATACATAAGTACCTAATTCTGTGAGCATTGTTTGCTGTATGCAATGCGTCAGGAGAGATTTTTTCCTCTTGAATTGTGTTTTTTCCTGCAGCTGACACTGAAGCATACATTGCTAAGTAATGTCTAAGGACCAGTTAGCTCATTTCATGCATGAGTATATACATTCCCAGATGTAGCTGTGCACAACGGTCCATGCCAAAAGTTTGCTGGCTAACTGCAGTTTCAATGAGTATTTGATTTACTTTTTTTTTTCTTTAAAAAAAAAAAGGTGGGGGGAGGAAAGGATTTGAGAGAAATTACACATAAAAATGATGCAAAGATCTCTTTCACTTAATTTCATGCCACTTTGCCAGAGCAGCAATGAATAGTAAGCTGCATCTTCCAAAACATGGTAGCATTTAGCAGTCTTTAGCTCATCTTTATATTTATTTGATCGCTTAATACTATTACAAGCAAACATGCTTAAAGAAAAAAAGGTGGTTTGTGGCCTTGTCTGGCTCAGGCAGGAAAATGTGCAAAGTATTTCACAGGCCCTTGCGCAAAAGAGCCTCCCACAGTCTCTAGACCTTCAAAGCCCTGCGTACGCTGTTCATGAATAAGGTCTCTGCATGCTGCTGGCGTAGGTGAAATGGTCTTTTTTTGCTGGCTTGCCATTGAGGAAATCTGCATTAGAGACATGCATTAGAGACACCCTCTGGCAACAGTTTTAGCTCTTGTCAGTGTTCGGCGTTGTGAGCCGGCTCTTCTTGCACTCCCTCACACCAATGAGAATGTATTTACCAATGGGAACTCTTTCTCTCTTTATTTTGTTCTTGCTCAGGAGCCCCAAACTACAGTAATCCACAATCCTGATGGAAATAAGGTATTCAGAATCAACTCCATCTTGTTTTTCAGCACCACACATTTCATCCACTATTCCGCAAACTAATAGGGCCATTCCAGGAATTTATCAAGGAAAATCTCATTCCTGTGTTTGTTACACCCTATGTCTCTTGAGCCTGTTTTCATCTGTGTTCATCTGCTACGTGTGTCCCGCCAGTCGCTGAACTTTCTGAAGCTCCTGGGGGGAGTCAGTAGCGATTAGCGGGATTCAGTACCCTGTGCAGCTAGGCTTGAGGACCCCGGTGTCTCTCATGTTTCTGCCAAAAATCTGCAGTCTAATTAATAAACCAAAGAACGCTGTTCTCAGAGTGTGGTGAGGTTCTACTGAAGAGTTCTACGTGCAGTTGTTGGCTTAGATAAAGACAGCGTTCAGTTTACCCCATCTGCCATTTCCCAGCATGCCTGTATCCCTGCCCCCCCCACCCCCCATGTTGTGACATGCCTTTCACACAGGACTCTGGTTTTCCTCCATAACATCACTGAGCAGTTTGCAAAAAAAAAAACCAAAACAGTTAACCTTTCAAGTGACAAAGAGGTCTCTTGATTTTTATACGTTTTCTTCATGTTTGCTTATTTTTCTTCTGTATTGTGATGTTTGCGTTTGGCACCTGATTCCTAAAATGTGTTTTGTTTTGTTTTTTTCATGCATGGACTTGAAAAGGGTCAGGAAATACCATCATTTACATATAACTCATGTTTCTAGGTTTTCTGAAAAGAATTTACTCCTCAACAAAATTTTCACTGTTTACAGCCTTGACTTAAAGAATTGATGTTTCATTGGCCTAGTCTTAACTACCTTGTGGTTATTTCATATGAGAAGGATTGAATCTGAGTGACAAAAATAACGCATGCAGATATTTCTCAAGCATGGAAGTGCTGATGGTGTGTATTGTGCTTGTATGTCCCATTCCTTTATGTACCTTGCATCTGTCAAACACGAAGCTTTCATTGTCACATGACTACTTTCTCAGCTCCCCAAGATAAAATTCATAGGCAACCAACAGCCTGTCTTTGAACGCTAATCTAATCCTTATCACTGAAGCCCACTAAAGACCAGAAAAACACAGATAAAATATTGGCATAACTACATCTACTTGAATATAATATTACTATGTAATCATAGCGATTGAGATATTCAATGTCCTGAAAGGTCACAGCAGACCAGCAAACCACTCAAGGCAGAGGGTCCCTCCAAAATTTATCTGAAAGACTGATCATTGTAGTATGGCAGCTGGAGTGGATGCTTCAATATTGCAGGCTACATCTGCTCTGTGAGCTTGTGCATGGTGTTTACAATTTGTATTTGGGGGAGGTGGTAGGGAGGGGAGGGTTGTTTATTTATGAAGTACTTGATCTAATCTTTTAAGTGATAGAGCATGATAACCAGACAGTTCAGGAAAAGCATGGTGACTTGTTCATTTTTGTTTGTGTGTGAATTAATTCGTGTTTTATTTGTGGTGCACTTACTTTTTGGTGGGGTTTTTTAAGGTCTAAGTAATGCATTAGCCATTTTAAACATTCCTTCAGCTCAGCCTTGTGAGGACACAGTGAATAAAAGGCACCGTCAAATTTACTTTTAAATACAATACCAGTCCTATTTTGTACCTTTCAGATAAAAACAGGCCAGTTAATCCTTTTTGCTATTGAGCCATGGATTTAAAAAAAATTATGTTGATTCTACTTTTCAAGAGAATACAGAGATTTAAAAAAAAAAAACAAAATAATGAAGTTTAAAAACTTTCTGGCTTTCTAAAACTGCATGCCTATTAGATTTGACAGTGCCCTGTTGAATTTCCCCTTAATATTTCATGTTTGTGGTAATTCATGGAAGACTGAGATAGAGTATCCTTACCTTTTTAACAGCAATGGCTTAAGTAAAAACTGTCTGATAGATGAGTCATTCCTCTGTTTGTTAATGCTACTACAAAAATACTCACAAAGATTTTCACAGTCGTTTTCATGTATTTATCAACTCTCTATCTTCTTTGCTAAATTTTTTTCATCACAGAGAACAGTATAAAACAACAAAGGCTGATCTAGTAGCCCAAAAGTGATTGGGATACCTTGTTTTAATAGACATGGCATGTCATACAAGCAAAAAAGCACCTGTAAATTGTAGCATGCAGAATTCTGCCCCTTGAAAAGTTGGAATGGAATGACTTATTTTGTGCAGTCAGTTTAATCACTAAGCTTAAAAAGGCAAGCTCTCCTACTTGGCTGAGGTAATTCATATAACATTTCAGATGGACATTGTTGGATATTAAAGAAAAGAAAAAAACCTGTCCTTTACATTCCTGTGAAGTAAAACCATTAGACAGCAGGAAGTGTATTTCTGATCCCTACTGCAGAGAAGGGTGATGTTTGACATTGGTTTCACATGGAAATGTCTTAATGGTGTGTGTCCATTTGTTTGTGAATTATATCCCACCCTGCTTCAAGGCTTTGCATGATATCTGTAACTAACTGTCAATTTCAAAGGGCACTCAAATAAAAGCTTGGCTGGTGTCTACATTCTACCTATGTTTGCTTCTCAACAGGAATCAACAGAAAGTTCCAATACAACCATTGAAGATGAGGATGTGAAAGGTATGATTTTAAGCTTGAAACGTTTGGAGAAGCAATAACATGAGTTACAAGAATGTGATTCATTAGGACGTTAAACATGGAAACTCCTAATGAATCTCAAGAGAGAATACTATTTTTCCTTATTTGAAAGAAATTGGGTTTGTGCTCTTCTGTGTTACTTCTGATACATTTCAGACTTTACCTTTGGGTTTTCATTGGTTTTCATTGCCCAAAATAACCATTTGCTTTAATGTTTTGGAATGAAGAGTGTAAAGTTATGCTTACTAACTAAGATACTAGTTCCAGGAATAATAGTAGTAGATTAAAAATGTCAGTGATTTGTAAGTGCTAAAATAGTCGGTGCTTTGTAAGTCTTACTTAGTTTATGTACTTTTAGCATGTATTTGTGGTTTGGGTTTGCTTTTTTTTTTAGTCAATGTTTTAATTTTTATTCTGTTCAGATGCCAGTGTTTTTTCATATTTCTCTTTTGTTCTGTTCATATTTTAATTCTTTTATTCTTTAAAAAAATGAAAATCAGTATTTTTTTTTATAAATCAGTTCTGTGATTTCACATGCTCTTTTTTATTCCTTTTTTCCCCCCTCTAAATATTATACTGTGATGTTACTCATACTTACTTAAATAAAATTGCGTTTTAAAACAAAGGGTTTTTTAAAAGAAGAGTATTGGGTTTGTGTCTCTTGGGCTCACAGAAAAGATTGGTTTTCAGCTTCAAAGAACCATGTTACACATACAGGTGGAATGGAGATGATAGCGAAGAGGAAACATGGAAATGGAAAGGAAAACTTAATTCTTGGTGAAGGTTTTGCTTAGTGAGGTTTGCTTTGTGTTGGAAATAACATAATGCCCAGGTCACCATTAAAAACATGTATTAGCACAGTTGTTCCCAAATGTACCAGCTGGAACGTGTTTAAAGGCTTAAATGGACTCTGAAAGGGAGAGCATGGGTGAGTTTTGGAGTTGGGAGAAGGCTCAAACAGAAATTGGTCAGGAAACCGTGAGAAATATCCAGTGGAACAGGTGCTAGGCATGTTTGATGGAAATACTGGGGTAATGAATTGGAAGGGTAAGCAGGAATGTGAATGCCCCTGGTAGCATCTGTCCACGGAGCCTGCCATTGACAGCACAGATTTTGTATTATGCTGCATAGGAAATCCATTGGGCACTTACTCATTGGTAGCTTAGCTCAGGCTTGTGCCAGAGAGCAGAGTCTAGCATCATGTTTTTGCTGCAATGCAGCTGTAAAGTGTGACTTGCATGAGCTGCAGTTAGCTTCAATTAAGTTTCTGATGTTGGTGCTCTTCTTCTTGAAGTTTCAGTGAATCATTTCATCTGCAGTTGAACTAAATTTTGCGTGCTATAACAGCTAGGCCCTGCTCGCTTTAAATAACAACCAAGTGAGAGCAGTTGGAGTTAGCATGCATTGATGGCTTTGAGAACAATTACAGATGTCTGCAGCCGATGCTGTGGAAAATACAGTGTAATTTAGCTTTATCCATACCATTTCGTATTTCTTGCTTCCAACTATTATGTGTGATTTAGCAACTAACCTCATTAAATGAATAAATTAATTGTAGGACCTCTGCAATGATGTAGTATGATGTTATAGCAGTTGGATGTTTAAAAAACTCATCTGAAGCTTAGCACACAGGATTGTATTTCAGGTATATAGTCATAAGAAAAATAAAGATGAGAATGTTTGCCTAATTCTTTTAAATGATCTAGTAGTATTGCAGTTAAGAACAGATCGGATGACTGCGATGTACTTTATTCCCGAAAATGGAAAAGAGGGTCTTGGAGGTGTTTGAGAGACAAGGCGCTGGTTGTGCGCCTCTCTTTGCTGGTCCATGGCCCAACACACAATGGTACCACCCCCCTGCTTGCCAGACACTGGGTGCACATTATATTCCAATGTGTAAGGATTTAATTTTCTCTTTATTTAAAAATCAAATATAACCTCCCTATTATTAAATGCTTGCAAACTTGCTTGCTTTTCATTTTTTTGTATTCTTCTCACACTTCCAGTCTTTCTACTGCAGGCTGTTTTTCCAATTGTTTCATTATAAATTAAAGTTAACAGTAACCCTAGGGTTTAATTTCTAGAATGACATGGGACACAGGCAGCCCTACAACCCTGACAGCTATTCCAGGCTAAAGCTTCATGCTTTAACAGAGCACTCTAGGGAAGAGATTTTCCCCCTACACCAAACCTGACAGCTGGATGTAGGTTTTCTAGGATGACAGTGAGAAAGCTGTTCTCTTGTCAGAAGCAGCTACTAGCTGCAGCTGGAGATAAGATACTGATAGGGACTACGGATTTCAGAGGTAGCAGAGAGCATTCTCTCAGAATTACGGGCTGTCTGGGCGTAGAGAAGGGCCATGAGCAACACGCAATTCATTATGAATTTTAGGTGAAACCATTTATTGGGTGAAATCACACAGATTATATACATTTCTTACTGCAAACATGGCAACCCAAAAAATGCTAATGGGTTACACACACTGTTCACACCACACTGATTGATTAGTGATTATAAGGAGTTCTGATAAACATATCTTATAGCTAAATATCGTTAGTTTACCTTTGATGCCTAAAAGCATCCACACACCGTCTGTTTTTGACCATCTTATGATTGGTTCTTAACATGTTCTGTTACTCCCAAGTACCTTCCCATAACTGCTTCTTGGTTTAGGGTAGCTTGTACCCCTATCATCAAGGCTGCTGTATTTTGAGAATGTGATTATTAAGATCCTCTCAGCATGAGTAACTTTTCTTGTCTCGTGGGAACAGAAGATATTGTCAGAGTGTAAATCTTGGGAGAAGAGAGCTAGGCTGCTAGCAGGCCTGCTGTCTTCCAGACATCTGGTTTCTTACGCACATGCCCGAGATGATGCTTCTCACCAAAATGGAGATCTAGAAGCACTTTTTCCCACCTTAGGTGCTAAAGGACCTTAAAAATCACACAGAATCACAGAATGTTATGAGTTGAAAGGGATCTCGAAAGATCTTCTAGTCCAACCTGCCCCTGCCCCACCAGAGCATGATCACCTGTATTGAGTCACACAGGAACGCATCCAGGTAGGTTTTGAATGTCTCCAGAGAAAGAGACTCCACAATCTCTTTGGGTAACCTGTCCCAGGGCTCTGCCACCCTCACAGTGAAAAAGGTTTTCTTTATGTTCATGCTGGACCTCTTATGCCCCAGTACTTTTATATAAATTCATAAAAACACATCCATAAAGCCACGTGTGAGAACAGCAGTGGTATATAAATAACAGAATGGGCTTATAGAGACAGCTTTTGGGACACCTCCTTCAGACCGAGGGATAACAGATAACATTTCTGAAGCTTTTTCAACTCATCCTGTGCCGCATGCAGGAAGTTTTCAGCATCCCTTCACAGCTCCTGGGGAGGTCAGACATCCCTTAGAAATGCTGAAGGAAGAGCTCCCTGGTTGCAAAGTAAGAGAGAAGGAACCCTCCCTGCAGAAATTGAAACTCCTGTAATTTTGAAGCTTTTCTCTATGCTGGTTGTCCCACCACCCCCATTTTCACCCTCCAATGGCAGCTTGATTTGAGCACAGATACTTCAACCAGAGTCTTTGCATTTGGCCAAGCTGTACTGAATCTGAATCCATACGATAAACCTGACCTATGAGTAAATCTATTTTACAAAGCCTAAAAAGAGATCAATTTTCTATTTAAAACAGATAGCCACATTAAATTTTAATGTTATATCTACAACCCTTATGACAGTTAAAGGTTTTAGGACTGTATTATTCAGTGTAATTCAGTGACACTGTATGCATTTATACATCCTGAGGTTCAAACCCCACACTTTGGTACCTTTCTTACAGTGAAAGGAAAGCGTTGGATCTTTTTTGTTATAAGAAATACATTTTCATTTTGCTTTTATCACAGCATGGAGAAGAGGCACCCTTCTTCCTGTGAAGGAGAAAGGAAATGAGGATGCCGCTCTGTAATACAAAGTAGTATTAGCATATGTTTTACAGCGTGGCCCACACCTTACAGAGAACTACCCTTCCTTGCAAAGGCATGCAGTTGATGCACTTTATTCCCTCTCCTCATACTTTAACATCGTGCATAGGTTGCAGAAACGGGTACAAGGTTCCTTTGTACAGACTACGTGCCCGCCATATTTAATACATTCAGCTCTGCATCAAGTGGTTTTCTGGGCAGGGTGGGTTGGTGCTTTTTTTTTTTTTTTTTAATTGATTGAACTCTTTAATGTTGTGTTGAAGTTGCATGGATCATGATGAGTCTGTATATGGGACAGACATATTATCTCCAGCATGGCTGTGTTTCTGTGAGCCCTGTGGGAGTATGTGTGCATGTGCATGTCTGTGCAAAGTGTTACAGATGTTAATGATTCATTAGAAGAAGTAGTAATTAGACAAAAAACTGAAGTCAGCTCTCACAAATGTGTTTTCAGGGATAGGTTCTTTCCTCATTTCCCTTAAGGAATGCATACACTGTTCTTGTGTCAGGATCTCATCCTGTTTTCACTTTTGAAGGCAGGTGTTTTAACTTGAAGACAGTTAAATCGGGCTCACTTTTAATTTTTTATTTATTGAAAAAGTTTATTGAAAAGTGTCTGTAACTGTGCCTTGCTTATGTATGCATTTACATCTTCTAGGACCGGAACTAATTTATTTTACTAGAAAGAGTGCTTGGTAAACAATAGTGAGCTTCAGTCACTCAAGGAGTAAGTGAAATCTAGAATTTGAGTCTGAAATGACTTGGAGCTGTGGTTTAAGTTCCTTGCTAAGACAAATTTCTGACATTAACCCTTGATCACGGGCTTATCCACGTGACAGTGATCCTTCCTAAATATGAGGACAGGAGAGGAGAGAAAGAACATAATGAAACCTGGACCATGGGCAATGCTGCCTTCTGGGATTGCTTGTGGGGTTTCTCTGTCCTGTAGTAATGGGACTTAAAATCTTTGGCAGCATCTCTTTGATATGAGATTGATACAGGTTTTTTACAGTAGTGCCGTAGAATGCCATTGTTATTTTGGCCAGCAATGCACACCAACTTTTATAAAGCTAAGTTGTTAAATGTATCATGGTCAGGAAATCTAGATTTCTCTATTTTTCTTATATTTTTTCCCTTTCCCTCTGGAAATTAATTAATGAAAGCTCTAGGAAGAATGATGATTCCTGATGGAGAAAAATTGCTGAGTTGTATTGCGCTTACAGATTAAGTATACTTTGACTAATCAGTGCTACTTAATACTTAAAGTACATTGCTTCAAAACATTAATCCTTCAGGAGATTTGTATTTTCATATATTTTGCTAATTTATTTAATTTTGAAGCTGTGATTTTAATTTTATGTAACAGTAGAAAGAAACCAATTTAATCTGTTTGAAACATACCGCCTTGAAGAAAATTCTTCAAATTTCTAATGACATTATTTTTTTTAAAAGCTCTTTCAAAGCCCTGTATATCTCAGTACTGGATAGAGGGGTGAATATCTGCACTGGCATCTGAGTGGAGTTAGTTATGGCTATGACCTTTACAACTGTTCTTTGGCACCCACACTGTCTCCCAAATGTACATCGTTAACATTGTTTGTCTGCACAAAAGATTTAGTAAGTTCTGTTGCTTGTAATTAAATTAAGGTTATTTTTCATTTGGCCTTCTCTTTTTCCTCCTTCACATCTACTTGACCCTCCGACAGCTCTCACAAAGGAGGGAGACATGGAGAGGTTATGTTCCACCCACCATTCCTCCTCTTCCATTACTTCTTCATCTCAGTGGTCACCACCTTTGCCGTGCCCCAGCGGCCGCTCCTGCTGCCAGTGCCTGCTGAGGATGCTGATCACACTCTACCTCATCACCTTTGTTTGTTCATATGTTGTGTTTCTTTCCATCAATTCAGCGGGCAAGTCCACAGAAAATGCAAACTCAGAGAGTCATTCGCTTGAGTCTGAGCTCTCCCACTCCACTCCTTCCTCTGTGCTGTGTAAGTTGAGAGACTCATTTGTTCAGATGGTCTCTTTTGTCTCTCCTTCTCTTCTCTCCCCATTATCTGACAAATAGCACAAAAAAAATGGTCAATATTGCAGTCTATCTGGTTCTAGAAATGACCTTTCCTTAGAGTTTACAAAAATATGTATGGAGTGTGTATTTCTTGGCCAGGTTGTGAAGGTCTTATCATCATCTGTATAAACTGGTACATATGTCAGAAAGTTGTATCTTTGCAGTAGTTTTCAACTGAGATTTCACTCTCACCCCCTGGCTTGGATCCTGATTAGGGTCTCCAGATTAATTAGCTGTATGTGTATGTATGTCATCAAGTTCCTTTCTTTAGAATCACCATTGAGAAACCAAGCTTAAAGCTGACATGCCAGCTGTTCACTTAGAGCCTTGATGAAACAGCAAAGTTTCATGCTTGGCTTAGGAGAAGTGTCATAATTAGTGACCGATTAATTGTAAAGGGTATTAATTGTAAGGTGAGTAGACTATGTTTGAGCAGTTTCAGTGTAAGGAAAAAGGTATTGTGTTAGTAGCATGTATACTGGTAGAACATAAAAGGCCTGGGTAGATGATTTTCTTGTTTATAATTTAACTCAGAAACGCTTTTAGAGTGGCTTCCAAAAACATTGGTTCTGCTTGCCAGGTTCTCATCCTGCATCCTGCATGTGTTAGGGTAGTTTCTTTGCTCCTCAGAACAGGCATCCGCACTGGTAAAGGTGAGATTCAGGTGGACCCTGAAAACATGGGCTGTGTGAAGTTGGCCTGAGCCTTAGTTTAAATTTGACTGGAATATTTGGTAAGTGCAGCTAATGCAGGTGAGAGAGGAATCAGTCTTCAAGATGACAGGCTCAACATGGTCAACAAAGCAGCTTCCTTCCGAGGAAGGAGCAGGATAGTATATATCAATATATAGATGATTATATATCAAACTAGAACCACAAACACCAGCAGCACAATGGCACAGAACCCTAAAGAAGAAAGGAATTAATAGAAAAGATGGGGCCCTGTATGACATTCAAAGCTAACACATCAGTAACAGCTATTACGTACCCAGCATTAATGGATAAACATCAATGTTCTTTATTTGTAACCAAAATTTAGGAATGGGGGCACCTCATGTAGTAACAGTCTCCTTGAGAAAAGTAGATTAGTTTAGAAAGAGTGTGGTGTAGAAATGGCACGGTATGTATATACAGTGACATTGTAAGAAAACATCGTTCTGTGACTTCAGGAACAACCACACTTTTTTGCCACTTTGTTCCATAAAGTAAACATTTCAAAAATCCTGTTAAAACGTCAGGTAGAATTCAGTTTAAGGAATGCCACAGCAGTGGGATTAAACACCCATCTGCTCCGAGGCAGTACTAGCTGAAGCTACTCTGTTAAAGCTACTTGGTGGAGACATGATGGTACTGCCACATCTGGTAGTTCGCCTACTGACACAGTTTTAAGTGATTTAGAGATTAGAAATTTAGAATTTGCCAAAACACTAGTAGGCAAACCAGCAGAAGTTAACCCAGTATCTGAATATGCCCCAGACTTAGATTGTTTTTAATCTGATGCTTCAGAAAAATTCTTTCTCAATAACAGGAATATTTAATTTCATTAAATAATTAAGCCTAGTGACTAAAGAAATAGTAAAGTTCTCATAACCTCAGCTGTCCTCAACTTAATTTTAAAAATGTGCCATTGGGGTGTAATATTATTTTAGAAATGGCCGTGATCTGCTCAGTTTTCTGTAGCTGCACATCTAGTGTGAATCAGCCATCCTGTGGCCTGAGAAAACTTGGAAAACCAGAAGCAGTTACTGTCTGCCAAGAACAGGGTTAATTCAAGGCTGAGTAAAAAGAAGTTAAGTGCTGAGAGAAGACACTGGGAACATGCCAGGCTATAGGGGTAAAATCTACTGTTGTGGCTTTGGAAAGTGTGTTTGTGCTAGCGCTGTTTTGAAGCAGAACTTTGTTGGGATGGATCTAATGACCTGTTGCAGAATACTGATAATAGAGAGATAGAGATGTCTCTGTGATACTACTTGTAGTAAGGGCTGTTAGAGTTATGTACATTTGGCAGACAACATTGAAGATGAGAGGTGGTCAGAGGCACATGTGTGGTTTTTATGTCAAGTGTGTCTAGGAAATGAGGAGGGCTCCAAAGATGAACTGGATGAATACCTGACAGTTGTTTTTGTGACAGCATCGTGATAAGAAGGTGGGAACTAAAATAGTCTATGGTGCTAGCTCTCTGTAGTATGAAACTGGTTTCACTGTCTGCTAAGTAGCAATTATTGTAATTATCATGATATATTATAATTATAAATGAGAAAGATACTGATTTTTTAGCTGGTAAACCTGGTAGTTTTTAATCTGCTGTTATGGACATGGAAAAAAAAGACTGTACATGTGGCATGTTGAGAAAAGGCAAATGAATTATCATAGCGTTCAAGTAAGTCCTGGAGAGCAAAACTTCTTCAGCCCAGCCCTAGGTGCTTTTGAGGTATTGAGGAATATATTTTAAAGGCAACACATTTCTTAGAATTATTGTTTGGGGATACTATTGTTGTTGTTGTTGTTGTTGTTGTTACTAATTATGATCATTGTGATCTTAACAAATCTCAGCTTTTTTAAGCTTATTCAGAAGGAAATAGATGTAGAATTGAGCGCTGTTACTGATTTTCCATTGTAAAACACTAGTGATAGAGTGATTAGTTAGGAGACAGTTTAAATAAAAATGTGCACAGCTGCAGAGCTTATTAATGTCTTGATTATTAGGACTTCAAACATTATTTCTTGAGACAGACAGATTCCATGATGAATGCGACGTTGAGAAACCACCAGGCATGACCATGAACAGAGCTTGTAAGTGCAGTGACCGTGAACAGAGATGTGTTCTGAGACTGTAGGTGATCTGTCATGAAAAAATTTGCAAACATTTGCCACACAACATAAATATTAGTGTATTTGTATGGTAGCTCCAAGGAGACAGCATCTTTAAAGATAATTAATTTCTTATAAATAAAAAGAAACACTGTAGGGCATTTGATGGGTTCCTTAACATCATGTTATGATGAAGGTTTAAATAGGAGATGCAGTCACTTTTTTTGATCTTTTTTGTCAGTATAGGGTGGAAAAGTGCTGGGGTAGTTTTTCAGATATTTGCCTTGATATCTAATAAATCTTCTTTTCATTAGGCAAGTAGTAGGCTTACAGGTTTTCAGAAAGGTGAAAGACAGTCGATACACTAAAAAAAATTCTCCAAACTGCCCACCCATATAATAATTTGATGAATCAGAGTGAATCTTTGAAGACGAACAGAAGCTGGGAATGAGATGGAACCTGTCAGATGACAACTCGGATGTCTTAGATAATACTGCAATTTAAGGTTAAGCCATGGGGTGAAAGGTAAATTCTGGTCTTAGATACACTAAATTTTAGTGAACTTTTTGAGTGAGAAGTCCTCTGGAAGCAAGCCTGTTGTCACATGAGGGTCTAGATATTTTTTATACAGGTGTAAGATTCAATCAATTGCCGCGATGGAGAGAGACGGGACACAGCTTGATGCAAGCAAGAGTCGATTTATTGTAAAGAATCATTCCTTTTTATATGCTCTGCAGACGGCTGCTTTCTTTCAAGCATACGGTGTTCGTGGGCTACATCTGATTGGTCAACGTTTTGCTGTCACAGCAGCATCTCTATCTTATTATGCTAATAGAATTTCTAAAACCTCGTCAAACAGCAGATATACCTTAACAATAGAGGACACTTTTTCCTGGAGCCTGTCCCAGCAGGGGGCCGGCAACGATGCTGGCACCTTGTTTAGTTTCCCCGAGGTTCATGGCCTAAAGGCTCCATCCCATTATCTGTTAACCTGGCAGTGCTTGAGGCTTTGTTTCTCAAGCTGCATGCCACAATCAATCATTTATTCATTCAGCATCTTCTTCAGAGAAACTACTTTCTTGGAATATTTGTAGAACAAATTGCAGCAGAAATTATCAGCAGAGAATTTTCAAACCATGATATGAATAGAGTGGTTGTGAAAAATACTTTGTAACATTTGCTGCATTCCTCTCCTTTGGGCTAGCTGTCTATGCTGTGAAATTGAATGATACCTAACACAGCCAGAGCTCAGGACACAACACAGGATAAAACTTCTAGTCTCTTCCTCTTTCTTTTAATTTTGGTTTTTGGTTTTTTTTTTTTTCAGACCAAAGAAATAATATGAGTGGTTTTATGCTTTCCATTTGTTGGAACAATGTTCCAATTAAAAATTAAGCTAGGTTCACCTCTAGTGCACCATTCATTCAGTTTTGGCAGACCCTTTCCACCTTTAGGAGGGCTGTACTGTTTAAAATGATAGCACAATGGGTAGGATTTGTCTCCCCAGATTTAGACATCTTCCAAGATGTAGATATCTATATTTGAGCTAGTTGTCTAGACTGCCTTTAGTCAATGCAGATAGGTCAGATGAGTAACACTTGTCTATATCTATTTTAGGGTATGATGAATTGTGCCCTGAAAGTGCTTGACTATGAGGGGGAGGAGTTGAGAGAACAAACTCACTTGTCTGTGTTCATATATGTCTAAACTATTGTGAGATTAATCCAGCCTGATGTGTAGCAAGAAAAGTAAAGAGCACCAAGTCAAAAAGTTTTAAGGGTTCATTTGTAGTTTTTTCTCATGAGAAATAACCTGTAAGCAAGTAAGAAGGAGAGTCATTTTAATAATCTTCAAGTAAACAGGCTACCTCATTCTCCTGGAGAGGTATTTTACTGCTTAGCAGGGATTTCATCACTCTTAGGTTGAGTAATAAGGGTTACACAGTTCCCTGATTTGGGTATTTAGAAGATGCTGTGGCTTTGCTACAGATTTCACAAGCCCTGTTGCAAGTGCTGTCTGCACTGCACTGATTTGACAAGCCTATTTCTGAAAGACCAAAAATATTTGGTTTATACTTTTCTAGTATGATTGTTCCTAGGCTTGTTTTGCGTTAAAAGGAATATGTCAAGGAAAAACAAAAAAGTTCTTTCCTGCTTCTGCAAGATCAGTGGGGGTAATTAATGACCATTCTGCTATAGTAATTATAGAGTCAACCATCCAGAGCAATGACAACAGTACAAAGAGACTCCAAAATCTGAGTGAAGAGTAACATGTTTAAAACTATTATTTTCAGGACAAAAATACCAGTGTCAGTTTTGAAAAAACTCATGGGTAATATGGTGGTCAGCAGTTACCAAGGATTCTTTTGTGTGTGTGTGTGTGTGTGTTTCACAAAACCTGTGTTTCTGAAGATTTCATTTTCACATTATCTACAGCTCATTTTTATTCTACACCTTCTGTCTGCAATTAAAATCCAAAAATTCTGTGTGATTCTTTGAGATGAATTTACCAATGTTGCCTGGGGCTACAGGAAGGGAAGAAAAGCCACACAGGTCTCTCCTAGAAAAATAGTTTTTGCTGTCATTTTGTACTTTTTTTTTTTCCCATGATACTTGATTCACTACCTGGGAAACTGCACCTCTCAGGTTTAAGGTATTTATAGTGTTAGATGCTTTTTGAGCAAATTATGTTCTTACTTTGTGTTCTTTTGATATTAATGTTAATGATGTCTTTAATTATGAAAGATTATCCTACCCTGTAGGTGAGTGGGGAAGACAAGGTATTGAAATACAGCTAGACGTTAACTAACTAATTTAAAGTTAGCGTATGTATTACACTGGTGCTGTGGAAATAATTTTAGCTAGTGTTACAAAATGTTCTGGTTTGTTCATCTTATTTGATCTTTTTGTAGGTCTTCATAATATTTTTGCTTGAACTGCCTTTCAAGTGTTAGTCACATAGCAACTCACTTGCCAAATCATAGAATGCATTAGGTTAATGGAGACCTTTAAAGGCCATTTAGTCCAAACCCCTGCAGTGAGCAGGGACATGATCACTAGGTCAGGTCACTCAGAGCCCCATCAAGCCTGATCTTGAATATCTTCAGGGATGGGGCCTCCACCACCTCTCTGGGCAACCAGTGCCAGTGATCCACCACCCTCATATTGAATAATTTTTTCCTAATATCCAACCTAAGTCTTTCCTAGTTTAAAACGATCACTCCTCATCCTATTGCTACACGCCTTTGGGAACAGTTCTTCCCCAGCTTTCTTATAGGCACCTTTCAGGTACTGGGAGGTCGCTCTAAGGTCCCTCTGGAGCCTTCTCTTCTCCAAGCTGAACAAGCCCAACTCTCTCAACCTGTCTTCATAGAAGAGGTACTCCAGCCCTCTGATGATTTTTGTGGCTGCCTCTGGACATGTTCCAACAGGTCCACATCCTTCTTGTGTTGAGGGCTCCAAAGCTGGACTCCAAGCGAGGTCTCACCAGAGCAGAGGGGAAGAATCCCCTCCCTCAACCTGCTGGCCAAAGCAGCTAATATCTTCCTGCCTTCACTTGCTGTCCCTACGGGTGTAATAGTTATATTTAGAGGGTGGATCTGTGGTCTTTTCTGTCGTTGGTTTATGTCACCTCTATTCTAAGCAAAGAATGTAAAAGTTTCTGTCTTTTACAGAAAAGTTTGCCATTTCATGGTAGCTTACTGCTATTCTGTCTGCAGTCTTTTTCATTCTCAGTTTTTGAAGACAATTGCTCAGCACTTTTGACTTTGGTTAACAACATTCTTCCCTCGCACCTCAATTATTGTAAAAACCCCAAATGTATTTTTGCTAAGTAATCCTTTGCTTACAGGGATCACATAATTTTACACCACAGAAAGCAATTGCCCTATTTTAAGATAGTATATATGGGTCAGGCTTTAATCTTTCGATTGGGTCTTACCATACCCCTTAGAAAAAGTAGCTGAGCCAATTTTACCAGAATCCCATGACAGTTTTTGAGTTTTCCTCCTGTGTTTTTGTCATTTATCAGGCAAACTCTTCTACGCCATAAGACTAAATAAATAGGGTCCTTGTGCGCTGAGCATGTGATGATATTTTAAAGGGAGAGAGATGATAGCACCAAAGAAACTGCAAATTTTGGTTCAGTCTGGTGCTAAAGTACATTATTTGGGACATCAGATAAAAAGTATAAGGTCATAAAATTGCCGCTGTAAGTCAAACAGCATAATTCCCCTAGAATTCAATATAAGCAAAGTTTACTATTGCTTATTAAAACAAAAATCAAATTAAAATGGTGATTGTAAGTGACAGTTATCTGGCAGATGGGAACTGGCCAGATGCCTCTTCCCTAATACCTCATGTTCCTAATGCTACTTGTCCTCGTTTAGTTTGTAATGCATATTTGGATAGAAGAACTGCATGAAGCCTGCATTCTCTGGGTTGTGTTTTGCAGCCTTTTCTAACACTGCACCATTATTTCTTGCTCCAGCATCTTACCGCTTGGCTTGTGCTGACACCACCATATGGCGTCCACAGCTTGGTCTGTGTTGTTGAAATGCTTGAAAATGGGGCCATTGCTGATCTACATTCAAAGCATCTCTTCATTAAAATTCTTTATACTTTCTGCAATATTTGTGAAAAATAAGGCAATTTATTCTGGATATACTCTTACCAATCATGCTTTTTAATAGTGAAGAGCAGCTCATAAAAAGCCATGCTGGATCTTTATATCCACTTTCTTCCTCTGTCATGCCTTTTCCTGCTGGTACTTTTTGTCTGAATATATTAGGTGTGCACTTACTAAAAGAGGTGGCTAAGTGTAAAAAATTAAAACGTTCTTTAATGCCACAATGCCAGTTCTTGCATCGGAGACTTAACCTTCAGCCCATGCTCCCCACCATTATCTTTGTGAAGAAGTACTTTACTTTTGACATTTCAAGCATATTTGTGCGCATGCATGTATGTGTGTGTGTATTAATAGTCTAGACCACATATAGGAGTGTGCAGGAGAATTACAACTATTGCTTGCACAAGAGAGTTACTGCAGCTTGGTTGCTTGCATTTCTTTTTTTTTCTAGCTTGGTCTTCCAGATTTATTTTTCTGAGGTTTGATAAGGAGTTGAATCAAAATTAAAAGTCCTTGCAAATGTACCAGTGAAATCTGTCTCACTTGACCAGTTAGCATTAAGCTCAAAAAAATCTATATTTGAGACCAGTGCCACTCAGGTTGAACTGCATCAGTGTAAGGTTGAGCTTTACCAAACAATACGATACGTGTATAGTGTAAAAACATAAATGTCTGTTCCTTGACACAAAAAAAAAAGTGGGGGGAGGTAAAAGCAGAAGTCAGTTTTCAAAGTGAAGGCAGTAAGATTTTCTATCTTAATGGAAAGTCTTTTCCCTTCTAGAGCAACTGGTATTAATAATAACCATACTGGTGAGCAAGAATTTGTTTACTCTGCACTATTCTAGAGTAACTCCCTTGGACATTAACAAATACTGAATTGTAAGCTCAGTTCTCAACTGATAAAGGAGAAACTATTTCCCATACTGCTGCCTTTGAAGCATGTGCAAACACTGCTTGGCTTTGGATATTTTTTACTAGAAATCCATATTCTGCCTGGATTTTTTAGTGATTACTCTTCTGTTACTCTTCAGTATTTATTTGTTTTAGTTATTAGATGTACTGTAACATGATCTAATTGAGATTTTTTATCATGCAGATGCATTAAGCATTTTTACAGGCCAAGAGTAGGCACAAATTGCAGGTCAGAACTGAATAACACTGCGTTATAAGTAATCCGCAAGCTTTACACCAGAGAGAATCTTGATTATAGACTCAAAGCCTAAATTCTTCTTTACTTAGATGTACACATTTGGCCAAAGCAAACACTAAGTGCTACAAAGGTTCCTGAAAATCATCATTAGACACTTAAAAGGCAAAGGCCTCGTGTGTATATGAAATATTAGATCATTGCTTGTAAAACAATTGCCAGTTCCCTTTAATTTGACATTAAGACTTGGTTTTTAGGCTTTTTAAACAGCAGATCCTTCAGTGAAGGAAAGATGATGAGAAGCATGATAAGAAAGTAGATCAGTCTTGACATCTGTTTAGTTTTCTTGAGAATACAGGAGTACAGACAGTGTAAAGCAGCAGTGTAACATCATGTCCTTTGGCCGTAGAAAAGGATGAGAGGTGGCCCTTGCAGTTGTTCACCCAACAGTTTTTCAGCTCTCACCTTCCACTTTGCCGTCCATTTTAAGAGGTGTATTTGTATCTCTTTCTAGCTCGTAAGCAGGAGATTATCAAGGTTACTGAGCAGTTGATTGAAGCTATCAACAATGGGGACTTTGAAGCTTACACGTAAGTTTTCTTATATAGGATGAAGGGAGGAGAGTTGGTGTATTTCACACCACATATGTGTATACGCATATTAATGTAGGAGTGTGTGTTTGTATTCATGTATTGTTGAAGTTCATTCTCAGATGCCCCCCAAGAAACACAAGAGATGTTCATTGCTGCATTGCTCCAGTTTTACATGAGCCTACTTTAGAGTAGCTGCTAGTCTAAATCTGATGTGATACTCTGCTAAGACAGGATTGTAATCCTGGTGCAAAATACACAGCAATCTATCTTGTTTTGTGACTTGGAATCCAGAAAACAGTAGAAGCCTCTTTTAGCAGAAAATCATTATTGTGTCTAGATATTGATATCAGCTAGAATCCCATTTCTATGTTAGAGTGTGAAAAACCACATGAAGATTATGTTCCACCAGTCCCTACTGAGCACTGTGCTGGAATTTGCTAGGGGAAAGCAGACCGGTTTCTCCCTCAGCTTTTCCCTGTGAAGACACACCACCATCACTGCTTCTCTTCCTACCTAAATTAAAATCAAACAAACAAGCAAAAACGATTAAAAAGCAACAGAAAACCCCTCTTAGTGTTTCTTTCGGTCTCCCGTGTTTCTCTGTGTGGGTTCTATGATGTTGCAGCACAGGCCTCAGAGTGATGCCACTCATCCATCCTGTTTAAAAGCTTGCCAGCACTATAGTCACATGAAAACCTTCCTTGTACAAATGTCAAGAGGGAACTTACTCTAAATTCTTACCTAAATTTTGTTGGCTAAACAAAATTAACAAAATCTTGCTTAAGTAATGATGTGAAACACAAAAAATACTTTTTGTGTAATGCAGAAGCAGTTTTCAGAGTTACAAGTAAAAAATCCTACTTTTGATAGCATTAGCTTGTGGGGTTGCCTTTGGCAATCTCTTTTTTGGTCAAAAGATTTTTTTCTATGAAATCTAGACCACGTAAAGTAAGCTGCCAAATTCACTAATTTGGTTGAAACCAGAACACCGTTACTTCTCGCTATTTAAATTCTTTCTCACTGTGATGGCACAGATAAGTAACGTGTCCAGTGCGAACAAAGGAAACATTTTTAAAGTATCTCCAAAGTTGTGTTAAATAACTGCACGTGTTTATTATAGAATTTCCTCTTTTCCACAGAAAAATATGTGATCCAGGCCTTACCTCCTTTGAACCGGAAGCATTGGGTAATCTAGTAGAAGGGATGGACTTCCACCGGTTTTACTTTGAAAATGGTAAATATCCTTTTTTAATCTTGGTGAATCTTCATCTCTTCCTTGTGACTGTGTTTCTCTGGTTGAATTAGTATTTCAGTTTGGGAGTTAGTTGAGAATTGATTCAGGCAGCGGTAGGGAGTATGCTTTTTTTCATTCAGCGTGCTGCTGTCTGTGTTTTTCCATCCGTTTTTGCAGCACTTATTCACACAGCCTAGGGCATCTTGGATAGCAGAGGGAAGTTTCATGTTGTTTGGAAAAAGGAAATCAAGATGTATAAAAGAAAAAAATAAGCTATAGATAAGTAATTCTCAACTTTTTTCTTTTGTTCTTTTTCATTGGGGAAAAGATAAAATCGTGCTGTGAGTATACTTAAAAGTCACAGAATCCACTGATTACAGTGATTTCAACTAACAGCACTTCCAGTGAGTATGTGATGTACTGGGGAAGATACCATAGTTCCTCAGTCTATACTGCTGAGGATGGATCAGCTGTATTTTATTTCTGTGTATGTGTGCATATATATACAATTGTGGGCATCAAAATATATATATATACACATACTCTATGTATCTCTGTGTGTGAGTATAGATAATAAAATCATGTCAGTTACAAGGAAAAAATACTCCTGGAGTGGATTAATAATGTTTTGGAGGATCATGTAACTGGTTTGAGCCCACTTAACTCCAAAGGAAACGCAATACTGCAAATGAAGATACCACCTTACCCAGTAATTTCTGAGAAAAGTCTGAGTGTAAAATTGGATTGTCATATTTCTAAATTCTCTTCCATCTTCAGAACAGCATTTTCCATTTTTTTTCCTTAACATGTTTCTTTTCATTACCTCCCCTCTTTAGTTTTCACGCATATCAACACTTAATAAAATACATCATGAGTGAACTAAATGCTGAATTAGTTTAGTAGAAAATATTAACTACAAATATTATTAGATATTAGAGCAGTGAAACCGAAGTATTGGGAAAATTCAATCTGGAAACAAGATGATGGTCCCCATTTTATTTAATTATGTACATACATGGATTAAATGATACATTTGATTAAATAAACATTGATTGTTTCGTTGCAGGAAAGGTGAAAGCGTACTTTATGCTGTGATTGTGCTCATTTCTACAGTATTCTTGAGCTAATTGTCAGTGATTATCAGTAAACAGGAATTATTACTTTATATCTGCTAAGCTTGAGATTGTTTGTTTGGGTTATCTTCCCTTATGTAGAGAAAATGTCATTTACCTTCTGTACGTGTATGTTTGTTTCCTAGCTTTATCCAAAAGTAATAAGCCAATCCACACCATTATCCTAAATCCTCATGTCCACCTTGTCGGCGATGATGCTGCCTGCATTGCATATATACGTCTCACGCAGTACATGGATGGAAGTGGGATGCCAAAGACTATGCAGTCAGAGGAAACGCGGGTCTGGCACCGTCGGGATGGAAAATGGCAGAATGTTCATTTTCACCGTTCAGGGTCACCGACAGTACCTATCAAGTAAGAAACAACTCAGACCATAAGCGTAAATGATGTGGGTCAGACGAAATAGTCTTTATAGCTGCTTTTGGCCTTAAAAAATCACAAAACCTTCCTCTTGATAGTACAGTTGCCTGTGGTGATTTATGCAGTGGGTATGACACTGCATAAATAGTGGTGCAAATATTTCTAAAATAATGCTTCTTGTTGTTATTGCTTTCAACTATGATGCCCACAAATCCAACTCCTGACAGCTTGAAGAGCAGAAAAATATTTCAATATAGATAAGGCTCGATGCAAGTCACACAAAATAGGATTCAAAGCCCTGAAATAGAATTTCAGGAAAACTTTAAAAAATAAAAAACAATAGGCTACATGGAGCTATTAGAGCTGACTGGAAAATGTCAAGAAAACAGAATATCGCTGTTCTGACAAAAGGAAGTTTGAGTAATATTTCTTGTCATTTCCAGCCACATTAGCTATATTCACCGCAAGTTGATTTTGAGCCAGTTTACATATTTGCTTTGTAAATTAAGTCCTGCAAGTACCTATCCCATTCTTATCTCCCTTTCTCCCCATGCTCTTTGCTTAACTGCTGCATAGTCACTGCCGTGACACCACTATGATATCTCTGTGGGTAAGCCTCAGACCTCTCCCATCATCGTTTCTCTCTTTTTTTCCTTTGCACATTTTTGCTTGCTTTCTCCCACCTGAGGTGTCGTGCCATGGCTCAATGTGCGCAAACCTGAATTCCTACAGCCTGGTCTTCAGTGGTGTAAATGGCAGCACACTCGTAGCTGCGGTAGCAAGATGAAGACTCAGTGGCTTCTGTAGGAGGTTCTGCTCCAAATACGTGTTTCTGCTGCTTGCAGCCTTCGCTGATGCTGCTGTGTCCCTCAGAGCCCAACCTCTATGGCTTTGTTCTGGTGCAAGCCCTCTTTATAGGATACAGTTACAATTATGAGACATCTTCATGTATATAGTGGCCGCATTTCCTGGCATGGATGATAAAGAGCTTAGGTTTCATCCTTTGAACTTCATCATGTCCCTATTTTACTTCTAGTGATGCTAGTTTGCCATAAGAAATAACACTTGATAAAGGAACATGAAAAAATGAACTGTTGAACTTCAGCAGGGATTTTTTTTTTTTTTTTTTATTTCGGAAAAGAGCAATTCAATTACCTAGTGATAACCACTGTACTTTTTTTTTAAATGTGAAGCCAGTGGGACCAGGAGCCATGTTGTCCTTTGTTTTTCACACTCCATCTGCCCTACCAATATTTAAACAGATAATATTGAAAGGGTAGTTTTATTTTGCAATGCAGTGTTAGGTAGACTCTTGATGTTATGTCAAGTGATGTGACCTGGGTAGCTTAAGGGAAACAGGATCACCTGTCCCAGTGTACCCTGGACAATAAGTGTCTATAGCAGAGAGACATGAGTTGCATAAGAGAAGGATTTAATCTTTACCTTTTGGGGGTTGGGGGGTTTTTCCCCTCGATTTTCTGTGAAGGGTTTGGGTTTGGTTTGGTTTGGTTTGGTTTGGTTTGGGGGGGGAGTGCGGTTTGGTCCTACAAGCTTGTGTCAGTGGGGGTTCTGTGAGATCAGACAGCGGAGAGTTCAGGCCTACAAGAGTTGTATCCAAGCTGGAAATGTCTCGGAGAAAAAGTAGCGGCTCAAAGCCTTAGAGCACGGCTAAGTCTCAAAGAGAGGCACTCTGAGTTTGCAGCACAGCCCAAGGAACATAACCCCTGTGTAGCACTGGCAGCAATACCACATAAATCCTTTGCCTAGCTCTCATCTTCAATTCAGAGGGTTTCTTTGGACTTGTTAATATCCCTATTCTAACCTATCATTGGTCCAATTGTTAGAAACCGTAATTTCCAGTCTACGTTTTAGTCTTGTTCAGTGTATATTTGCTCATTCTTATTTCTCTTGTACTGGCGATAGCTACGAAAACGAGCTGTTTCATATGAAGGCAAAGCAGATCACTTCCCACCTTCTTTTTTTGCAGGGTAAATAAACAATGCTAACTTGGTTGGCTTCTTTTGGTAGGATCTCTGTTTTCCTGGCTACCTGGCTATTAAGATAGCTCTTCAGTGTCATTTTTCTTTTGAGGCTTGTCTTTTTATTAGCATGGTCAGGTCTGTATTTAACTTCACAATGTCGTTGCTTTCCCTGGTAAGAATTCCATGCCTGCTATGTTCTGGAATTATTTTGGCACTTTTCTCATCTATATCACGTGAGCAGATTGCATAAGACAGCCATGTATTTATCCTAAACCCATGAGTATATCGAAACTTCTGCTGAGCATGCAGCTTTGTACTTCCTATTAATGCATTGCATTTCTGCATTACACAGCCCTCAAAGTTATTTGGCTCTTCTTGTACAATACTCCTGTTTCCATGTATTCCTAGTGACTTCCACCTAAATGGAATTGTACTTCACAAGATCAGTCTTAATACTCATGCTTGGGCCATTGTCAGAGACTAGTAAATCTCCTCAAGGCCTGTAGTTTCCCCCAGAACTGTCATTTTTCTTTTAGTTATTTTACTTACTCTTTTCTTTAATCCCCATTGTCTCAAATTTAGCTGGTAGGTTCCCATGTCGCACCATGCCACCTTGCCATCTTTTAGACTGTCTTGAACTTCACCTTTGCTTTTCCCAGTCAGAGCAGCAGTGTACGAATAACTCTATTTTGGAAAACTACAGAAGAAATGTAATTAAAATACTGTTCTAGATTAGCCTTCCTTTCTTTTGTCACATTTGAAATTTATACAGTCAACAGCTATTTATTTAACTGTTCCCAACACACAGTAGTTAATAATGGCACTTCCATAATAAAAAAGTATCTTACACAGAATGTCCGAAGAAGTATTTAAAATCTAACAGACTTGCAAAACAATTATAGTCATGATCTGCTTTTGCAAATGCCGCATCCTAGATAATGTCACGCCAGTTGCTGCAATCACAGTAGCTTCTTCTCAGGACTACGGTAAGGAGAGCACTTAAAGCTAAGGACAGAACTGAGCACTTTGGTAGCTACATGGAAACATTTCCTTATGACAGTTGATTTATTTGGGAAAGAATCTGAGCACAAATGTGTATTTAGTTTAGAAAAAAATTTCAACCAGTTTTTGATGTGACTCAGACAAGACAAACTTTGGGTTTCCTCTTTTCCTCTCATCTGAATTAGATGACTGAGGGTAGGACATTCTTCCCTGTATTCCGTAACCTTAAGAACTTGTGCTAATGTCTTTCTGCACCTACAGAGAGTTGGCCTGTGTGGTACAGGCAATCAAAGGGCTATGGGACGTCAAACTGATTCCCAAAGTCAAGCCACATTCCTTGCCACACCGTGCACCTTGTTTTACCTTTACAGCAGGAGGGCTTAAGTAAAGAGTTTATTCTGTGTTTGTACAGTGCCTAGCGCAGCAGGACCCCAGTCACAACTTCGGCCCCTAGATGCTACGGTAATACAAATGATATTATAAGCTGAGTTAGTGACCCATTTGCTTACACGTTACTTTTCAGTCGTTTTCTTTGCATATGGCTTGTGCATGTCTTGCATGTAAATGACATCTGGTTCTTCCTTGTTCCTTGGCTCGATTTTCCTATGAGAATCTCAGCCCGTGGCAGAGTCTGTAATGTATGTGCTGGGGAAGGGACTTAAACTTGGAGACTCACATCTCAATTCTGCCCTCCGTTATTTAAGAAATTGATTAAGGCAATTTGGTTTCCTGCCTTGGTTTCCTTTTTTATTTTAACAGCCTCTCTGGCATGCTGCAAAGATGGAAAAATGCCTGTAAAGTGGTTTCAGAAATAAAACGCCTGAGCATTTAGGGTTTGGGTTTTGGTTTTTCTTTCCCCATGGCTGTTTTCACAACTTCATATTAAAGGATCATGAGAAGGTTTCTGGGTTTTTTTAATAGTATTCATTAGCGCTTAAGCATGTATTATTATTTGGTGGTGATGTTACTTCAGTAATGGCAATCTGTTGGTTTTTTTTTTCTCCTTCCTCCTAGCTAAAAATTTCAGCAGTGCCGCTCTTGCATTTTCTGTACCCAACGCACCCGGTTGATTACCATCTTGGCCATCCTGTTCTCTTCATGCATGTTTCTGAGTGCATGAAGTTGTGAAGGTTCTTCATGTCACACGTTTGTGATGCACCATGTCGCTGTATAGTCCATCCGTCCGCTGTTAATGTTTCAATGAAGGTGATGTTCAATGCAAATAAAAAATAACAAGGCATAAAAGACCAAAAAAAAAATTAATTTGAAAAAGCATTCGATGGACAGCAGTAGATACAGAATTTATGCCAACTTTTGACAGACAACTTTAAGAACTATCATGTTTATTATAAAAAAAATAAAAAATAAAAAAAAAGAATAAAAAGACAAAGTTCATTTTGCCCTCTTTTTTTAAGAACTGTTTTTTTGACTCCTCCTTTCCTCCTGAGTTCTAGGATTTTTCTTAGGTTCTGGTAGGAATGGTTAGGATTTCTGCTGGCAGCTCCGTTACTGTAAAACTAGATTTTTATTACAGCACGTAGATGGATGAAATCACTGATCAATGTGGAAGTGATAATATCTTGGCTTTGTACCAGCTGAAGCCTTCTTAGTTTTATTAGTCTATGTAAGCTGGAAAAACCTCATCACTTGCTGGCTTGATCCCTTCCAAATTAACTGTGGATATTCTGGGGAGCCTGCAGCTGCTTTGGGTTTTTTTTTCGCTTTTGATTCTTTACCTTTGCTTTCTTACTATGCCCACTGAAAATTTCTGTTGGCTGATGAAGCAAAATTAAAAGTTGTCAGGAACTAAGAGGTGATTGAGGGGCAGCCTTTGTGGATTAGCCTGAAAGAAGACAGACAGATTTTTGTCACTTAAAAGGTGCCCTGTAAATTTGTAAGGAGGCTTTAAAAACCGCAAAGTTTTTGGTTCAGCTGTAGATCAGACTCAATAAATATTTAGGCCTTCAAAATGCAGTCTGGAGAGTTTACCTACTTTATGTCACTGCTGTTGTTTCTCTGGAAATGAATTGTGGATGTACACCAGTTTTTTAATTAAACTCTATCACTTTACCACAGATTTATTTCTTCCCCCTTTTCCCCCTCAGTCTGCTCCTGGTTTTTAACATCCTCATGCAACATATGCCATCAGGAACAGCAGTTTTTGCCGTGTTACCAACTTGGTTTGGTCCCCAGTCATTTGCTGTAAATGCCTGTACACTGTGCAGGGAATGCTTTATACCAGGGTATTGTTTTGCTTCCCTTACGTTACTGTGAAAATAAATCCTTGTGAACATTTGGGTTTATTTCCTTCCACTTTTAATAGAATAGTAAAGGGATTGGTTGTTTCTTCTCTTTTTATTTTTTCTTCTTCTCTTTTTTCATTTATAATTGATCTGTTACCAGCAGGGCTAACTGTTGTCTGCAGCGCTGTATCTTGTATATCTCAGCCAACGTCCTTTTTAGGGGTGAAAAAATGACAACTCGCAGGCTGAAGTTTTTAAAATGGGAAAGCTTCCTAATTTGTATCATTTCACCTTCTTGTGTTGATTACTAATCAAAAGCAGTGCTTAAACATTTTGATGTTGTTACTAGTGGATGTATGGTAGATGGATATAAGCTTCTCTGATAATTACTACATGATTTTAAACAATATATATTTAAAATAAGCATCTACAGTAAATGTGTTGAGCCATATTAACCTGCCAGTGGGATCTGTGAATAAAAGTAATGGCCTCAGTATTTTTCTCATTATAATTTCTTTTTTTCTTTTTTTTTTTTTTTTTGTGTGTGTGAAGTGACTATAAGTGGAATAACTGTATTTAAAGTTACCAAATTAAGTGTAGCGTGTTTTTTTGGTTTGGGTTTTTTTTTTAATACTTCTAACATAGCATGTGGTGTTACCGTATTACTGTAGACCAAGTTTGTCTTCCACACTGAGACGTGAAGAAATTGTGATTTGTTCTCTCTGCCACAATTGAATTACACACTTCTGTCATTTGGGGACACTGCAGTTTACCGTGGGACACAGTGTACATATTTCTTGCCATAATGGTAAATGATTGATATATTTAAGGATTAATAAATTTGTGATTTCTGCTGACCATGTGCTTGTGTTTTCATTTCTCAATTGAATGTGATTTTTGCCTGCAGTGTCTTTCTGCGGCATGGGTTATTACGAGCCCAAACATCACTCTGTAGATAATCATAGAATCAACCACAGAACGGTTTGTGTTGGGAGGGACCCTGAAAATATTAGTTTATTTGTCCTTTGCTTCGTTCTTAAAGGCCTTCCCAAGGCCTTGCTTGAACACAGGTGATGCTGCACTTTGCAGAAAGATTTGCACACACCTTGACTTTACAGGTTCACACTTGGACATGTTTTGGGTAGTTTGCACATTTCTGTGTATGCCTTACTATGTTTCATATGTTCCACCTGCAAAACAAGATACTTTCAGAGCCATTATCACAGGATTAGCGTAACACACACTTAATGCCTGCGTCTGGGCTCCCTGGGAAGGTTTCAGGCCAGGTATGTCATTCAGTCCTGGCTACTTTGGTTTGGAAGATATTGCTGGACGTTTGGCATGTTTTGAAGTGAAAGCTGCTCTGGCCGAGAAAAGCACCTACGGAGCTAGTTGGAGTGTTCCCTGTTTCCGGGAAAACGAAAGGCCTCAGACCCAGGATGACAGGGGCTACTTGTGGGCTCCCTGGGTAGGTTTCAGAACAGGTATGCCTTTTAGTCCTCTGTCCTTTGGTTTCAGAGCTATTGCTGAATGTTTGGCATGTTTAGAAGTGAATACTGCTCCGGCTGAGAAAACCAACTACGGAGATACTTGGACTGTTCTTGGTAAACGAAAGCCCTCAGTCCCAGGATGATAGGGACAGCTTATAGGCTCCCTAGGGAGATTTCAGGCCAGCTATGTCTTTCAGTACTGGCTCCTTTGGTTTGGGAGCTATTGCAGGAAGTTCGGCATGTTTACCAGGGAGCGCTTCTGCAGCCGTGAAGAGCAACTATGGAGATAGCTCCAAGGTTCCCTGGCAAACGAAAGCCCTCAGAGCCACAATACTAGGGGCTGCTTGTGGGCCGCCTGGGGAGCTTTCAGGCCAGCTATGTCTTTCGGTCCTGGCTCCTTTGATTTGAGAGCTATTGCTGGACGTTCGTCATGTGGCCGGGGAGCGCTTCTCGGGCTGCGAACTGCAACTGTGGAGATAGCTCCAAGGGACCGTGGCGAACGAAAGCCCTCAGAGCCACAATGATAGGGAATGCTTGTGGGCCCCCTGGAGAACTTTCAAGTCAGCTATGACTTTCGGTCCTGGCTCCTTTGGTTTGGGAGCTATTGCTGGACGTTCGTCATGTTGGCCGGGGAGCGCCTCTCGGGCCACGAACTGCAATTATTCAGATACCTACAAGGTTCCAAGGTTCCCTGGCAAACGAAAGCCCTTAGAGCCACAATGCTAGGGGCTGCTTTTGGGCCGCCTGGGAAGCTTTGAGGCCAGGTATGTCTTTTTACCCTGGCTCTTTTGGTTTGAGAGCTATGGCTGGACTTTCGGCATGTTGGCCGGGGAGCGCTTCTCGGGCCGCAAACTGCAAATATGGAGATAGCTCCAAGGCTCCCTGGCAACTGAAAACCCTCAGAGCTGCAATGATAGGGAATGCTTGTGGGCCGCCTGGGGAGCTTTCAGGCCAGCTATGTCTTTCGGTCCTGGCTCCTTTGGTTTGGGAGCTATTGCTGGACGTTTGCCATGTTGGCCGGGGAGACCTTCTTGGGCCGCCAAATGCAATTATGGAGATAGCTCCAAGGTTCCCTGGCAAACGAAAGCCCTCAGAGCCAAAGTGCTAGGGGCTGCTTGTGGGCCCCCTGGGGATCTTTCAGGCCAGCTAGGTCTTTCGGTCCTGGCTCCTTTGGTTTGGGAGATATTGCTGGACATTTGGCATGTTGGCCGGGGAGCAATTCTCGGGCTGGGAACTGCAACTATGGACATACCTCCAAGGTTCCTTGGCAAACAAAAGCGCTCACAGCCACAATGCTAGGGGCTGCTTGTGGGCCGCATGTGGAGCTTTCAGGCCAGCTATGTCTTTCGGTCATGGCTCCTTTGGTTTGGGAGCTATTGCTGGACGTTTGGCATGTTGCCCGGGGAGCGCCTCTCGGGACAAGACCTGATACAATGGAGATAGGTCCAATTTTCCAAGGTTCCCTGGCAAACGAAAGCCATCAAGCCACAATGTTAAAAGCTGCTTGTGGGCTGCCTGGGGCGCTTTCAGGCCAGCTATGTCTTTCGGTCCTGGCTCCTTTGGTTTGGGAGCTATTGCTGGACATTTGGCATGTTGCCCGGGGAGCGCCTCTCGGGACAAGACCTGATACAATGGAGATAGGTCCAATTTTCCAAGGTTCCCTGGAAAACGAAAGCCCTCAAGCCACAATGCTAGGATGTGCTTGTGGGCTGCTTGGGGAGCTTTCAGGCCAGCTATGTCTTGCGGTCCTGCCTCCTTTGGTTTGGGAGCTATTGCTGGACGTTTGGCATGTTGGCCGGGGAGCGCTTATCGGGCCGCAAACTGCAAGTATGGAGATAGCTCCAATTTTCCAAGGTTCCCTGGCAAACGAAAGCCCTCAGATCAACAATGCTAGGAGCTGCTTGTGGGCCGCATGGGGAGCTTTGAGTCCAGGTATGTCTTTCGGTCGTGGCTCCTTTATTTTGAGAGCTATTGCTGGACTTTCGGCATGTTGGCCGTGGAGCGCCTCTCGGGCCGCGAACTGCAACTATAGAGATAGCTCCATGGTTCCGTGGCCAATGAAAGCCCTCAGAGCCACAATGCTAAGAGCTGCTTGTGGGCAGACTGGGGAGCTTTCAGGCCAGCTATGTCTTTCGGTTCTGTTTCCTTTGGGAGCTATTGCTGGACGTTCGGTATGTTGGCTGGAGAGTGATTCTTGGGCCGAGAACTGCAACTATGGAGATAGCTCCAAGGTTCCAATGTTCTCTGGCAAACAAAAGCCCTCAGAGCCGCAGTGCTAGGATTTGCTTGTGGGCTGCCTGGGGAGCTTTCAGGCGACCTATGTCTTTTGGTCCTAGCTCCTTTGGTTTTGGAGATATTTGTTGGAATTTTGGCATGTTAGCCAGGGAGCACCTCTCGGGCCGAGAACTGCAACTGTGGAGATAGCTACAAGGTTCCCTGGGAACTGAAATCCCTAATAGCCACAACACTGTGGCCTACCTGTGCACGGCCTGGGGAGCTTTCAGGCTATCAATGTCTTTCGGTCCTGGCTCCTTTGGTTTGGGAGCTATTTCTGGACGTTTACCATGTCTGCCGGGGAGCACTTCTCCGGCCGCGAACTGCAACCTTAGAGGTACCTCCAAGGTTCTGTGGCAAACGCAAGCCCCCAGAGCCAAAGTGCTAGGGGCTGCTTGTGGGCCGCCTGGGGAGCTTTCAGGCCAGCTAGGTCTTTCGGTCCTAGCTCCTTTGGTTTGGGAGCTATTGCTGGACGTTTGGCATGTTTGCCGGGGAGCGCTTCTTGGGCCGCAAACTGCAATTATGGACATAGCTCCAAGGTTCCCTGGCAAACAAAAGCCCTCAGAGCCAAACCGCTGGGGGCTGCTTATGGGCTCCCTGAGGAGCTTTCAGGCCAGCTAGGTGTTTGGGTCCTGGCTCCTTTGGTTTGGGAGCTATTGCTGGACGTTTGTCATGTTAGCCGGGGAGCACCTCTCGGGCCGAGAACTTCAACTGTGGAGATACCTCCTAGTTTCCTGGGCAAAAGAAAGCCCTCAGAACCACAATGCTAGGGGTTGCTTGAGGGCAGCCTGGGGAGCTTTCAGGCCAGCAATGTCTTTCGCTCCTGGCTCCTTTGGTTTGGGAGCTATAGCTGGAATTATGGCATGTTGACCGGGGAGCATGTCTCGGTCCGAAAACTGCAACTATGGAGATAGCTCCAATTTTCCAAGGTTCCCCGGCAAATGAAAGCCCTCAAGTCACAGTGCTAGGATGTGCTTGTGGGCTGCCTGGGGAGCTTTCAGGCCAGCTATGTCTTTCGGTCCTGGCTCCTTTGGTTTGGGAGCTATTGCTGGATATTTGGCATGTTGCCCGGAGAGCGCTTATCGGGCCGGGATCTGCAACCTTGCAGGTAACTCCAAGGTTCCCTGGCTAACGAAAGCCCCCAGACCCAAACTGCTAGGGGCTGCTTGTGGGCCCCCTGGGGAGCTTACAGGCCAGGTAGGTGTTTCAGTCCTGGCTCCTTTGGTTTGGGAGCTATTGCTGCACGTTTGGCATGTTGGCCGGAGAGTGTTCTCGGGCCGCGAACTGCAAGTTTAGAGGTATCTCCAAGGTTCCCTGGCCAACGAAAGCCCCCAGAGCCAAAGTGCTAGGGGCTGCTTGTGGGCCCCCTGGGGAGCTTTCAGGACAGCTAGGTCTTTGGGTCCTGGCTCCTTTGGTTTGGGAGCTATCGCTGGACGTTTGGCATGTTGGCCGGAGAGTGCTTCTCGGGCCGCGACCGGCAACCTGGCAGGTACCTCCAAGGTTCCCTGGCCAACGAAAGCCCCCAGAGCCAAAGTGCTAGGGATGCATCGGGGCCCCCTGGGGAGCTTTCAGGCCAGCTAAATCTTTCTGTCCTGACTCCTTTGGTTTGGGTGCTATTGCTGGACATTTGGCATGTTGGCCGGAGAGTTCTTCTCGGGCTGCGAACTGCAACCATGCAGGTACCTTCAAGGTTCCCTGGCCAACGAAAGCCCCCAGAGCCAAAGTGCTAGTGGCTGCTTGTGCGCCCCCTGGGGAGCTTTCAGACCAGCTTGGTCTTTGGGTCCTGGCTCCTTTGGTTTGGGAGCTATTGCTGGCTGTGTGGCGTATTGGCCGGAGAGTGCTTCTCGGGCCGCGAACTGCAACCTTGCAGGTACCTTCAAGGTTCCCTGGCCAACCAAAGACCCCAGAGCCAAAGTGCTAGGGGCTGCTTGTGGTCCCCCTGGGCAGCTTTCAGGCCAGCTAGGTCTTTCGGTCCTGGCTCCTTTGGTTTGGGAACTATTGCTGGACGTTTGGCATGTTGGCCGGAGAGTGCTTCTCGGGACGCGAACTGCAACTTTAGAGGTACCTCCAAGAATCCCTGGCCAACGAAAGCCCCCAGAGTCAAAGTGCTAGGGGCTGCTTGTTGGCCCCCTGGGGAGCTTTCAGGCCAGCTAGGTCTTTTGGTCCTGGCTCCTTTGGTTTGGGAGCTATTGCTGGGCGTTTGGCATGTTGGACAGAGAGTGCTTCTCGGGCCTCGAACTGCAAGTTTTGAGGTATCTTCAAGGATTCCTGGCCAACGAAAACCCCCAGAGCCAAAGTGCTAGGGGCTGCTTGTGGGCCCCCTGGGGAGCTTTCAGGCCAGCTAGGTCTTTCGGTCCTGGCTCCTTTGGTTTGGGAGCTATTGCTGGACGTTTGGCATGTTGGCCGGAGGGTGCTTCTCGGGCCGCGAACTGCAACCTTGCAGGTACATTCAAGGTTCCCTGGCCAACCAAAGCCCCCAGATCCAAAGTGCTAGGGGCTGCTTGTGGGCCCCCTGGGGAGCTTTCAGGCCATCTAGGTCTTTCGGTCCTGGCTCCTTTGCTTTAGGATCTTTTCCTGGACGTTTGGCATGTTGGCCGGAGAGTGCTTCTCGGGCCGCGAACTGCAACCTTGTAAATACCTCCCAGGTTCCCTGGCCAATGAAAGCCCCCAGACCCGAAGTGCTAGGGATGCTTCTGGGCCCCCTGGGGAGCATTCAGGCCAGCTAAATCTTTCTGTCCTGGCTCCTTTGGTTTGGGAGCTATTGCTGGACGTTTGGCATGTTGGCCGGAGAGTGCTTCTCGGGCTGCGAACTGCAACCATGCAGGTACATTCAAGGTTCCCTGGCCAACGAAATCCCCCAGAGCCAAAGTGCTAGTGGCTGCTTGTGCGTCCCCTGGGGAGCTTTCAGACCAGCTTGGTCTTTGGGTCCTGGCTCCTTTGGTTTGGGAGCTATTGCTGGCTGTGTGTCATGTTGGCCGGAGAGTGCTTCTCGGGCCGCGAACTGCAACCTTGCAGGTACCTTCAAGGTTCCCTGGCCAACCAAAGACCCCAGAGCCAAAGTGCTAGGGGCTGCTTGTGGTCCCCCTGGGCAGCTTTCAGGCCAGCTAGGTCTTTCGGTTCTGGCTCCTTTGGTTTGGGAGCTATTGCTGGGCGTTTGGCATGTTGGCAGGAGAGTGCTTCTCGTGCCGTGAACTGCAACCTTGCAGATAACTCCCAGGTTCCCTGGCCAACGAAAGCCCCCAGACCCAAACCGCTAGGGGCTGCTTGTGGTCCCCCTGGGCAGCTTTCAGGCCAGCTAGGTCTTTGGGTCCTGGCTCCTTTGTTTTGGGAACTATTGCTGGGCGTTTGGCATGTTGGCCAGAGAGTGCTTCTCGGGCCGCGAACTGCAAATTTAGAGGTACCTCCAAGAATCCCTGGCCAACGAAAGCCCCCAGAGTCAAAGTCCTAGGGGCTGCTTGTGGGCCCCCTGGGGAGCTTTCAGGCCAGCTAGGTCTTTCGGTCCTGGCTCCTTTGGTTTGGGAGCTATTGCTGGACGTTTGGCATGTTGGCCGGAGGGTGCTTCTCGGGCCGCAAACTGCAACCTTGCAGGTACATTCAAGGTTCCCTGGCCAACCAAAGCCCCCAGAGCCAAAGTGCTAGGGGCTGCTTGTGGGCCCCCTGGGGAGCTTTCAGGCCATCTAGGTCTTTGGGTCCTGGCTCCTTTGGTTTGGGAGCTATTGCTGGACGTTTGGCATGTTGGCAGGAGAGTGCTTCTTGGGCAGTGAACTACGATTTTGCAGGTACCTCCAAGGTTCCCTGGCCAAACAAAGCCCCCAGAGTCAAAGTGCTAGGGGCTGCTTTTGGGCCCCCTGGGGAGCTTTCAGGCCAGCTCGGTCTTTCGGTCCTGGCTCCTTTGGTTTGGGAGCTATTGCTGGGCGTTTGGCATGTTGGCCGGAGAGTGCTTCTCGGGACGCGAACTGCAACCTTGCAGGTAAATTCAAGGTTCCCTGGCCAACGAAAGCCCCCAGAGCCAAAGTGCTAGACTCTGCTTGTGGGCCCCCTGGGGAGCTTTCAGGCCAGCTAGGTCTTTCGGTCCTGGCTCCTTTGCTTTAGGATCTTTTCCTGGACGTTTGGCATGTTGGCCGGAGAGTGCTTCTCGGGCTGCGAAGTGCAACCTTGCTTGTACCTTCAAGGTTCCCTGGCCAACGAAAGTCCCCAGACCCAAAGTGCTAGGGGCTGCTTGTGGGCCCCCTGGGGAGCTTTCAGGCCAGCTAGGTCTTTCGGTCCTGGCTCCTTTGGTTTGGGAGCTATTGCTGGACATTTGGCAGGTTGGCCGGAGAGTGCTTCTCGGGCCGCGAACTGCAACCTTGTAAATACCTCCCAGGTTCCCTGGCCAATGAAAGCCCCCAGACCCGAAGTGCTAGGGATGCTTCTGGGCCCCCTGGGGAGCATTCAGGCCAGCTAAATCTTTCTGTCCTGGCTCCTTTGGTTTGGGAGCTATTGCTGGACGTTTGGCATGTTGGCCGGAGAGTGCTTCTCGGGCTGCGAACTGCAACCATGCAGGTACATTCAAGGTTCCCTGGCCAACGAAATCCCCCAGAGCCAAAGTGCTAGTGGCTGCTTGTGGTCCCCCTGGGGAGCTTTCAGACCAGCTTGGTCTTTGGGTCCTGGCTCCTTTGGTTTGGGAGCTATTGCTGGCTGTGTGGCATGTTAGCGGAGAGTGCTTCTCGGGCCGCGAACTGCAACCTTGCAGGTACCTTCAAGGTTCCCTGGCCAACCAAAGACCACAGAGCCAAAGTGCTAGGGGCTGCTTGTGGTCCCCCTGGGCAGCTTTCAGGCCAGCTAGGTCTTTCGGTCCTGGCTCCTTTGGTTTGGGAGCTATTACTGGGCGTTTGGCATGTTGGCAGGAGAGTGCTTCTCGTGCCGTGAACTGCAACCTTGCAGATAACTCCCAGGTTCCCTGGCCAACGAAAGCCCCCAGACCCAAACCGCTAGGGGGTGCTTGTGGTCCCCCTGGGCAGCTTTCAGGCCAGCTAGGTCTTTGGGTCCTGGCTCCTTTGTTTTGGGAACTATTGCTGGACGTTTGGCATGTTGGACAGAGAGTGCTTCTCGGGCCTCGAACTGCAAGTTTTGAGGTATCTTCAAGGATTCCTGGCCAACGAAAACCCCCAGAGCCAAAGTGCTAGGGGCTGCTTGTGGGCCCCCTGGGGAGCTTTCAGGCCAGCTAGGTCTTTCGGTCCTGGCTCCTTTCCTTTAGGACCTTTTCCTGGACGTTTGGCATGTTGGCCGGAGCTTGCTTCTCGGGCTGCGAAGTGCAACCTTGCTGATACCTTCAAGGATCCCTGGCCAACGAAAGCCCCCAGAGCCAAAGTGCTAGGGGCTGCTTTTGAGCCCCCTGGGGAGCTTTCAGGCCAGCTAGGTCTTTGGGTCCTGGCTCCTTTGGTTTGGGAGCTATTGCTGGACGTTTGGCATGTTGGCCAGAGAGTGCTTCTCGGGCCGCGAACTGCAACCTTGCAGGTACCTTCAAGGTTCCCTGGCCAACGAAAGCCCCCAGAGCCAAAGTGCTAGGGGCTGCTTGTGGGCCCCCTGGGGAGCTTTCAGGACAGCTAGGTCTTTGGGTCCTGGCTCCTTTGGTTTGGGAGCTATTGCTGGCTGTGTGGCATGTTGGCCGGAGAGGGCTTCTCGGGCCGCGAACTGCAACCTTGCAGGTACCTTCAAGGTTCCCTGGCCAATGAAATCCCCCAGAGCCAAACTGCTAAGGGCTGCTTGTGGGCCCCCTGGGGAGCTTTCAGGCCAGCTAGGTCTTTGGGTCCTGGCTCCTTTGGTTTGGGAGCTATTGCTGGCTGTTTGGCATGTTGGCCGGAGAGGGCTTCTCGGGCCGCGAACGGCAACCTGGCAGGTACCTCCAAGGTTCCCTGGCCAACGAAAGCCCCCAGAGCCAAAGTGCTTGGGGCTGCTTGTGGGCCCCCTGGGGAGCTTTCAGGCCAGCTCGGTCTTTCGGTCCTGGCTCCTTTGGTTTGGGATCTATTGCTGGCTGTGTGGCATGTTGGCCGGAGAGTGCTTCTCGGGCTGCGAACTGCAACCTTGCAGGTACCTCCAAGGATCGCTGGCCAACGAAAGCCCCCAGAGCCAAAGTGCTAGGGGCTGCTTGTTGGCCCCCTGGGCAGCTTTCAGTCCAGCTAGGTCTTTGGCTCCTGGCTCCTTTGGTTTGGGAGCTATTGCTGGGCGTTTGGCATGTTGGCCGGAGAGTGCTTCTCGGCCCGCGAACTGCAACCTTGCAGGTACCTTCCAGGTTCCCTGGCCAACAAAATCCCCCAGAGCCAAAGTGCTAGGGGCTGCTTGTGGGCCCCCTGGGCAGCTTTCAGGCCAGCTCGGTCTTTCGGTCCTGGCTCCTTTGGTTTGGTAGCTATTGCTGGACGTTTGGCGTGTTGGACGGAGAGTGCTTCTCGGGCCGCGAACTGCAACCTTGCAGGTACCTTCCAGGTTCCCTGGCCAACCAAAGCCCCCAGAGCCAAAGTGCTAGGGGCTGCTTGTGGGCCCCCTGGGGAGCTTTCAGGCCAGCTAGGTCTTTCCGTCCTGGCTCCTTTGGTTTGGGAGCTATTGCTGGACGTTTGGCATGTTGGCCGGAGGGTGCTTCTCGGGCTGCGAACTGCAACCTTGCAGGTACCTTCAAGGTTCCCTGGCCAACCAAAGCCCCCAGATCCAAAGTGCTAGGGGCTGCTTGTGGGCCCCCTGGGGAGCTTTCAGGCCATCTAGGTCTTTCGGTCCTGGCTCCTTTGGTTTGGGAGCTATTGCTGGGCGTTTGGCATGTTGGACAGAGAGTGCTTCTCGGGCCTTGAACTGCAAGTTTTGAGGTATCTTCAAGGATTCCTGGCCAACGAAAGCCCCCAGAGCCAAAGTGCTAGGGGCTGCTTGTGCGCCCCCTGGGGAGCTTTCAGGCCAGCTAGTTCTTTCGGTCCTGGCTCCTTTGGTTTAGGACCTTTTCCTGGACGTTTGGCATGTTGGCCCGAGCGTACTTCTCGGGCTGCGAAGTGCAACCTTGCTGATACCTTCAAGGATCCCTTGCAAACGAAAGCCCCCGACCCAAAGTGCTAGGGGCTGCTTTTGGGCCCCCTGGGGAGCTTTCAGGCCAGCTAGGTCTTTGGGTCCTGGCTCCTTTGGTTTGGGAGCTATTGCTGGCTGTGTGGCATGTTGGCCGGAGAGGGCTTCTCGGGCCGCGAACTGCAACCTTGCAGGTACCTCCAAGGTTTCCTGGCCAACGAAAGCCCCCAGAGCCAAAGTGCTAGGGGCTGCTTGTGGGCCCCCTGGGGAGATTTCAGGACAGATATGTCTTTGGGTCCTGGCTCCTTTGGTTTGGGAGCTATTGCTGGCTGTGTGGCATGTTGGCCGGAGAGTGCTTCTCGGGCCGCGAACTGCAACCTTGCAGGTACCTTCAAGGTTCCCTGGCCAATGAAAGCCCCCAGAGCCAAAGTGCTAGACTCTGCTTGTGGGCCCCCTGGGGAGCTTTCAGGCCAGCTAGGTCTTTCGGTCCTGGCTCCTTTGCTTTAGGATCTTTTCCTGGACGTTTGGCATGTTGGCCGGAGAGTGCTTCTCGGGCTGCGAAGTGCAACCTTGCTTGTACCTCCAAGGTTCCCTGGCCAACGAAAGCCCCCAGACCCAAACTGCTAGGGGCTGCTTGTGGGCCCCCTGGGGAGCTTTCAGGCCAGCTAGGTCTTTGGGTCCTGGCTCCTTTGGTTTGGGAGCTATTGCTGGCTCTGTGGCATGTTGGCCGGAGAGTGCTTCTCGGGCCGCGAACTGCAAGTTTTGAGGTACCTCCAAGGTTCTCTGGCCAACGAAAGCCGCCAGAGCCAAAGTGCTAGAAGATGCTTCTTGGCCCCCTGGGGAGCTTTCAGGCCAGCTAGGTCTTTCGGTCCTGGCTCCTTTGGTTTGGGAGCTATTGCTGGACGTTTGGCATGTTGGACGGAGAGGGCTTCTCGGGCCGCGTACGGCAACCTGGCAGGTACCTCCAAGGTTCCCTGGCCAACGAAAGCCCCCAGAGCCAAAGTGCTTGGGGCTGCTTGTGGGCCCCCTGGGGAGCTTTCAGGCCAGCTAGGTATTTCGGTCCTGGCTCCTTTGGTTTGGGAGCTATTGCTGGGCGTTTGGCATGTTGGACGGAGAGTGCTTCTCGGGCCGTGAACTGCAACCTTGCAGGTTCCAAGGTTCCCTGGCCAACGAAAGCCCCCAGAGCCAAAGTGCTAGGGATGATTGGGGGCCCCTGGGGAGCTTTCAGGCCAGCTAGGTCTTTCGGTCCTGGCTCCTTTGGTTTGGGAGTTATTGCTGGCTGTGTGGCATGTTGGCCGGAGAGTGCTTCTCGGGCCGCGAACTGCAACCTTGCAGGTACCTCCAAGGATCGCTGGACAACGAAAGCCCCCAGAGCCAAAGTGCTAGGGGCTGCTTGTGGGCCCCCTGGGCAGCTTTCAGGCCAGCTAGGTCTTTCAGTCCTGGCTCCTTTGGTTTGGGAGCTATTGCTGGGCGTTTGGCATGTTGGCAGGAGAGTGCTTCTCGGGCCGCGAACTGCAACCTTGCAGGTACCTTCAAGGTTCCCTGGCCAATGAAATCCCCCAGAGCCAAACTGCTAAGGGCTGCTTGTGGGCCCCCTGGGGAGCTTTCAGGCCAGCTAGGTCTTTGGGTCCTGGCTCCTTTGGTTTGGGAGCTATTGCTGGACGTTTGGCATGTTGGCCGGAGAGGGCTTCTCGGGCCGCGAACGGCAACCTGGCAGATACCTCCAAGGTTCCCTGGCCAACGAAAGCCCCCAGAGCCAAAGTGCTAGGGATGCTTGTGGGCCCCCTGGGGAGCTTTCAGGCCAGCTAGGTCTTTGGGTCCTGGCTCCTTTGGTTTGGGAGCTATTGCTGGCTGTGTGGCATGTTGGCCGGAGAGTCCTTCTCGGGCCGCGAACTGCAACCTTGCAGGTACCTCCAAGGTACCCTGGCCAACGAAAGCCCCCAGAGCCAAAGTGCTAGGGATGCTTGTGGGCCCCCTGGGGAGCTTTCAGGCCAGCTAGGTCTTTCGGTCCTGGCTCCTTTGGTTTGGGAGCTATTGCTGGCTGTGTGGCATGTTGGCCGGAGAGTGCTTCTCGGGCCGCGAACTGCAACCTTGCAGGTACCTCCAAGGATCGCTGGACAACGAAAGCCCCCAGAGCCAAAGTGCTAGGGGCTGCTTGTGGTCCCCCTGGGCAGCTTTCAGGCCAGCTAGGTCTTTCGGTCCTGGCTCCTTTGGTTTGGGAGCTATTGCTGGGCGTTTGGCAAGTTGGCCGGAGAGTGCTTCTCGTGCCGTGAACTGCAACCTTGCAGATAACTCCCAGGTTCCCTGGCCAACCAAAGCGCCCAGAGCCAAAGTGCTAGGGGCTGCTTGTGGGCCCCCTGGGGAGCTTTCAGGCCAGCTAGGTCTTTCGGTCCTGGCTCCTTTGGTTTGGGAGCTATTGCTGGACGTTTGGCATGATGGCCGGAGAGTGCTTCTCGGGATGCGAACTGCAACTTTAGAGGTACCTCCAAGAATCCCTGGCCAACGAAAGCCCCCAGAGTCAAAGTCCTAGGGGCTGCTTGTGGGCCCCCTGTGCATCTTTCAGGCCAGCTAGGTCTTTCGGTCCTGGCTCCTTTGGTTTGGGAACTATTGCTGGACGTTTGGCATGTTGGCCGGAGAGGGCTTCTCGGGCCGCGACCTGCAACCTTGCAGGTACCTTCCAGGTTCCCTGGCCAACAAAATCCCCCAGAGTCAAAGTGCTAGGGGCTGCTTGTGGGCCCCCTGGGGAGCTTTCAGGCCAGCTAGGTCTTTCCGTCCTGGCTCCTTTGGTTTGGGAGCTATTGCTGGACGTTTGGCATGTTGGCCGGAGGGTGCTTCTCGGGCCGCGAACTGCAACCTTGCAGGTACCTTCAAGGTTCCCTGGCCAACCAAAGCCCCCAGAGCCAAACTGCTAGGGGCTGCTTGTGGGCCCCCTGGGGAGCTTTCAGGCCATCTAGGTCTTTCGGTCCTGGCTCCTTTGGTTTGGGAGCTATTGCTGGGCGTTTGGCATGTTGGACAGAGAGTGCTTCTCGGGCCTCGAACTGCAAGTTTTGAGGTATCTTCAAGGATTCCTGGCCAACGAAAACCCCCAGAGCCAAAGTGCTAGGGGCTGCTTGTGGGCCCCCTGGGGAGCTTTCAGGCCAGCTAGGTCTTTCGGTCCTGGCTCCTTTGCTTTAGGACCTTTTCCTGGACGTTTGGCATGTTGGCCGGAGCGTGCTTCTCGGGCTGCGAAGTGCAACCTTGCTGATACCTTCAAGGATCCCTGGCCAACGAAAGCCCCCGACCCAAATTGCTAGGGGCTGCTTTTGGGCCCCCTGGGGAGCTTTCAGGCCAGCTAGGTCTTTGGGTCCTGGCTCCTTTGGTTTGGGAGCTATTGCTGGACGTTTGGAATGTTGGCCAGAGAGTGCTTCTCGGGCCGCGAACTGCAACCTTGCAGGTACCTTCAAGGTTCCCTGGCCAACGAAAGCCCCCAGAGCCAAAGTGCTAGGGGCTGCTTATGGGCCCCCTGGGGAGCTTTCAGGACAGCTAGCTCTTTGGGTCCTGGCTCCTTTGGTTTGGGAGCTATTGATGGCTGTGTGGCATGTTGGCCGGAGAGTGCTTCTCGGGCCGCGACCTGCAACCTTGCATGTACCTCCAAGGTTCCCTGGCCAATGAAATCCCCCAGAGCCAAACTGCTAAGGGCTGCTTGTGGGCCCCCTGTGCATCTTTCAGGCCAGCTAGGTCTTTGGGTCCTGGCTCCTTTGGTTTGGGAGCTATTGCTGGGCGTTTGGCATGTTGGCCGGAGAGGGCTTCTCGGGCCGCGAACGGCAACCTGGCACGTATCTCCAAGGTTCGCTGGCCAACGAAAGCCCCCAGAGCCAAAGTGCTAGGGGCTGCTTGTGGGCCCCCTGGGCAGCTTTCAGGCCAGCTAGGTATTTTGGTCCTGGCTCCTTTGGTTTGGGAGCTATTGCTGGGCGTTTGGCATGTTCGCCGGAGAGGGCTTCTCGGGCCGCGAACTGCAACCTTGCAGGTACCTCCAAGGTTCCCTGGCCAACGAAAGCCGCCAGAGCCAAAGTGCTAGGGATGCTTGTGGGCCCCCTGGGTAGCTTTCAGGCCAGCTAGGTCTTTGGGTCCTGGCTCCTTTGGTTTGGGATCTATTGCTGGAAATTTGGCAGGTTGGCCGGAGAGTGCTTCTCGGGCCGCGAACTGCAACCTTGTAAATACCTCCCAGGTTCCCTGGCCAATGAAAGCCCCCAGACCCGAAGTGCTAGGGATGCTTCTGGGCCCCCTGGGGAGCATTCAGGCCAGCTAAATCTTTCTGTCCTGGCTCCTTTGGTTTGGGAGCTATTGCTGGACGTTTCGCATGTTGGCCGGAGAGTGCTTCTCGGGCTGCGAACTGCAACCTTGCAGGTACATTCAAGGTTCCCTGGCCAACGAAAGCCCCCAGAGCCAAAGTGCTAGGGGCTGCTTGTGCGCCCCCTGGGGAGCTTTCAGGCCAGCTTGGTTTTTGGGTCCTGGCTCCTTTGGTTTGGGAGCTATTGCTGGCTGTGTGGCATGTTGGCCGGAGAGTGCTTCTCGGGCCGCGAACTGCAACCTTGCAGGTACCTTCAAGGTTCCCTGGCCAACGAAAGCCCCCAGAGCCAAAGTGCTAGGGATGCTTGTGGGCCCCCTGGGGAGCTTTCAGGCCAGCTAGGTCTTTCGGTCCTGGCTCCTTTGGTTTGGGAGCTATTGCTGGCTGTGTGGCAAGTTGGCCGGAGGGTGCTTCTCGGGCCGCGAACTGCAAGTTTTGAGGTACCTCCAAGGTTCTCTGGCCAACGAAAGCCGCCAGAGCCAAAGTGCTAGAAGATGCTTCTTGGCCCCCTGGGGAGCTTTCAGGCCAGCTAGGTCTTTCGGTCCTGGCTCCTTTGGTTTGGGAGCTATTGCTGGACGTTTGGCATGTTGGCCGGAGAGGGCTTCTCGGGCCGCGTACGGCAACCTGGCAGGTACCTCCAAGGTTCCCTGGCCAACGAAAGCCCCCAGAGCCAAAGTGCTTGGGGCTGCTTGTGGGCCCCCTGGGGAGCTTTCAGGCCAGCTAGGTATTTCGGTCCTGGCTCCTTTGGTTTGGGAGCTATTGCTGGGCGTTTGGCATGTTGGACGGAGAGTGCTTCTCGGGCCGTGAACTGCAACCTTGCAGGTACCTCCAAGGTTCCCTGGCCAACGAAAGCCCCCAGAGCCAAAGTGCTAGGGATGCTTGTGGGCCCCTGGGGAGCTTTCAGGCCAGCTAGGTCTTTCGGTCCTGGCTCCTTTGGTTTGGGAGTTATTGCTGGCTGTGTGGCATGTTGGCCGGAGAGTGCTTCTCGGGCCGCGAACTGCAACCTTGCAGGTACCTCCAAGGATCGCTGGACAACGAAAGCCCCCAGAGCCAAAGTGCTAGGGGCTGCTTGTGGGCCCCCTGGGGAGCTTTCAGGCCAGCTAGGTCTTTCAGTCCTGGCTCCTTTGGTTTGGGAGCTATTGCTGGGCGTTTGGCATGTTGGCCGGAGAGTGCTTCTCGGGCCGCGAACTGCAACCTTGCAGGTACCTTCAAGGTTCCCTGGCCAACGAAAGCCCCCAGAGTCAAAGTGCTAGGGGCTGCTTGTGGGCCCCCTGGGGAGCTTTCAGGCCAGCTAGGTCTTTCGGTCCTGGCTCCTTTGGTTTGGTAGCTATTGCTGGACGTTTGGCATGTTGGACGGAGAGTGCTTCTCAGGCCGCGAACTGCAACCTTGCAGGTACCTTCCAGGTTCCCTGGCCAACCAAAGCCCCCAGAGCCAAAGTGCTAGGGGCTGCTTGTGGGCCCCCTGGGGAACTTTCAGGCCAGCTAGGTCTTTCCGTCCTGGCTCCTTTGGTTTGGGAGCTATTGCTGGACGTTTGGCATGTTGGCCGGAGGGTGCTTCTCGGGCCGCGAACTGCAACCTTGCAGGTACCTTCAAGGTTCCCTGGCCAATGAAATCCCCCAGAGCCAAAGTGCTAAGGGCTGCTTGTGGGCCCCCTGGGGAGCTTTCAGGCCATCTAGGTCTTTGGGTCCTGGCTCCTTTGGTTTGGGAGCTATTGCTGGCTGTTTGGCATGTTGGCCGGAGAGGGCTTCTCGGGCCGCGAACGGCAACCTGGCAGGTACCTCCAAGGTTCCCTGGCCAACGAAAGCCCCCAGAGCCAAAGTGCTTGGGGCTGCTTGTGGTCCCCCTGGGGAGCTTTCAGGCCAGCTAGGTCTTTGGGTCCTGGCTCCTTTGGTTTGGGAGCTATTGCTGGGCGTTTGGCATGTTGGCCGGAGGGTGCTTCTCGGGCCGCGAACTGCAACCTTGCAGGTACATTCAAGGTTCCCTGGCCAACCAAAGCCCCCAGAGCCAAAGTGCTAGGGGCTGCTTGTGGGCCCCCTGGGGAGCTTTCAGGCCATCTAGGTCTTTCGGTCCTGGCTCCTTTGGTTTGGGAGCTATTGCTGGGCGTTTGGCATGTTGGACAGAGAGTGCTTCTCGGGCCTCGAACTGCAAGTTTTGAGGTATCTTCAAGGATTCCTGGCCAACGAAAACCCCCAGAGCCAAAGTGCTAGGGGCTGCTTGTGGGCCCCCTGGGGAGCTTTCAGGCCAGCTAGGTCTTTCGGTCCTGGCTCCTTTGGTTTGGGAGCTATTGCTGGACGTTTGGCATGTTGGCCGGAGAGGGCTTCTCGGGCCGCGTACGGCAACCTGGCAGGTACCTCCAAGGTTCCCTGGCCAACGAAAGCCCCCAGAGCCAAAGTGCTTGGTGCTGCTTGTGGGCCCCCTGGGGAGCTTTCAGGCCAGCTAGGTATTTCGGTCCTGGCTCCTTTGGTTTGGGAGCTATTGCTGGGCGTTTGGCATGTTGGACGGAGAGTGCTTCTCGGGCCGTGAACTGCAACCTTGCAGGTACCTCCAAGGTTCCCTGGCCAACGAAAGCCCCCAGAGCCAAAGTGCTAGGGATGCTTGTGGGCCCCTGGGGAGCTTTCAGGCCAGCTAGGTCTTTCGGTCCTGGCTCCTTTGGTTTGGGAGTTATTGCTGGCTGTGTGGCATGTTGGCCGGAGAGTGCTTCTCGGGCCGCGAACTGCAACCTTGCAGGTACCTCCAAGGATCGCTGGACAACGAAAGCCCCCAGAGCCAAAGTGCTAGGGGCTGCTTGTGGGCCCCCTGGGGAGCTTTCAGGCCAGCTAGGTCTTTCAGTCCTGGCTCCTTTGGTTTGGGAGCTATTGCTGGGCGTTTGGCATGTTGGCCGGAGAGTGCTTCTCGGGCCGCGAACTGCAACCTTGCAGGTACCTTCAAGGTTCCCTGGCCAACAAAATCCCCCAGAGTCAAAGTGCTAGGGGCTGCTTGTGGGCCCCCTGGGGAGCTTTCAGGCCAGCTAGGTCTTTCGGTCCTGGCTCCTTTGGTTTGGTAGCTATTGCTGGACGTTTGGCATGTTGGACGGAGAGTGCTTCTCGGGCCGCGACCTGCAACCTTGCAGGTACCTTCAAAGTTCCCTGGCCAATGAAAGCCCCCAGAGCCAAACTGCTAAGGGCTGCTTGTGGGCCCCCTGTGCATCTTTCAGACCAGCTAGGTCTTTGGGTCCTGGCTCCTTTGGTTTGGGAGCTATTGCTGGCTGTTTGGCATGTTGGCTGGAGAGGGCTTCTCGGGCCGCGAACGGCAACCTGGCAGGTATCTCCAAGGTTCCCTGGCCAACGAAAGCCCCCAGAGCCAAAGTGCTAGGGGCTGCTTGTGGTCCCCCTGGGCAGCTTTCAGGCCAGCTAGGTATTTTGGTCCTGGCTCCTTTGGTTTGGGAGCTATTGCTGGGCGTTTGGCATGTTCGCCGGAGAGTGCTTCTCGGGCCGCGAACTGCAACCTTGCAGGTACCTCCAAGGTTCCCTGGCCAACGAAAGCCCCCAGAGCCAAAGTGCTAGGAATGCTTGTGGGCCCCCTGGGTAGCTTTCAGGCCAGCTAGGTCTTTCGGTCCTGGCTCCTTTGGTTTGGGAGCTATTGCTGGCTGTGTTGCATGTTGGCCGGAGAGTGCTTCTCGGCCCGCGAACTGCAACCTTGCAGGTACCTCCAAGGATCGCTGGCCAACGAAAGCCCCCAGAGCCAAAGTGCTAGGGGCTGCTTGGGGGCCCCCTGGGCAGCTTTCAGGCCAGCTAGGTCTTTCAGTCCTGGCTCCTTTGGTTTGGGAGCTATTGCTGGGCGTTTGGCATGTTGGCCGGAGAGTGCTTCTCGGGCCGCGAACTGCAACCTTGCAGGTACCTCCAAGGTTCCCTGGCCAACAAAATCCCCCAGAGTCAAAGTGCTAGGGGCTGCTTGTGGGCCCCCTGGGGAGCTTTCAGGCCAGCTAGGTCTTTGGGTCCTGGCTCCTTTGGTTTGGGAGCTATTGCTGGACATTTGGCAGGTTGGCCGGAGAGTGCTTCTCGGGCCGCGAACTGCAACCTTGTAAATACCTCCCAGGTTCCCTGGCCAATGAAAGCCCCCAGACCCGAAGTGCTAGGGATGCTTGTGGGCCCCCTGGGGAGCATTCAGGCCAGCTAAATCTTTCTGTCCTGGCTCCTTTGGTTTGGGAGCTATTGCTGGACGTTTGGCATGTTGGCCGGAGAGTGCTTCTCGGGCTGCGAACGGCAACCTTGCAGGTACATTCAAGGTTCCCTGGCCAACGAAAGCCCCCAGAGCCAAAGTGCTAGGGGCTGCTTGTGCGCCCCCTGGGGAGCTTTCAGGCCAGCTTGGTTTTTGGGTCCTGGCTCCTTTGGTTTGGGAGCTATTGCTGGCTGTGTGGCATGTTGGCCGGAGAGTGCTTCTCGGGCCGCGAACTGCAACCTTGTAGGTACCTTCAAGGTTCCCTGGCCAACGAAAGCCCCCAGAGCCAAAGTGCTAGGGATGCTTGTGGGCCCCCTGGGGAGCTTTCAGGCCAGCTAGGTCTTTCGGTCCTGGCTCCTTTGGTTTGGGAGCTATTGCTGACTGTGTGGCATGTTGGCCGGAGAGTGCTTCTCGGGCCGCGAACTGCAAGTTTTGAGGTACCTCCAAGGTTCTCTAGCCAACGAAAGCCGCCAGAGCCAAAGTGCTAGAAGATGCTTCTTGGCCCCCTGGGGAGCTTTCAGGCCAGCTAGGTCTTTCGGTCCTGGCTCCTTTGGTTTGGGAGCTATTGCTGGACGTTTGGCATGTTGGCCGGAGAGGGCTTCTCGGGCCGCGTACGGCAACCTGGCAGGTACCTCCAAGGTTCCCTGGCCAACGAAAGCCCCCAGAGCCAAAGTGCTAGGGATGCTTGTGGGCCCCTGGGGAGCTTTCAGGCCAGCTAGGTCTTTCAGTCCTGGCTCCTTTGGTTTGGGAGTTATTGCTGGCTGTGTGGCATGTTGGCCGGAGAGTGCTTCTCGGGCCGCGAACTGCAACCTTGCAGGTACCTCCAAGGATCGCTGGCCAACGAAAGCCCCCAGAGCCAAAGTGCTAGGGGCTGCTTGGGGGCCCCCTGGGCAGCTTTCAGACCAGCTAGGTCTTTCAGTCCTGGCTCCTTTGGTTTGGGAGCTATTGCTGGGCGTTTGGCATGTTGGCCGGAGAGTGCTTCTCGGGCCGCGAACTGCAACCTTGCTGGTACCTTCAAGGTTCCCTGGCCAACAAAATCCCCCAGAGTCAAAGTGCTAGGGGCTGCTTGTGGGCCCCCTGGGGAGCTTTCAGGCCAGCTAGGTCTTTGGGTCCTGGCTCCTTTGGTTTGGGAGCTATTGCTGGACATTTGGCATGTTGGCCGGAGAGTGCTTCTCGGGCCGCGAACTGCAACCTTGTAAATACCTCCCAGGTTCCCTGGCCAATGAAAGCCCCCAGACCCGAAGTGCTAGGGATGCTTCTGGGCCCCCTGGGGAGCATTCAGGCCAGCTAAATCTTTCTGTCCTGGCTCCTTTGGTTTGGGAGCTATTGCTGGACGGTTGGCATGTTGGCCGGAGAGTGCTTCTCGGGCTGCGAACGGCAACCTTGCAGGTACATTCAAGGTTCCCTGGCCAACGAAAGCCCCCAGAGCCAAAGTGCTAGGGGCTGCTTGTGCGCCCCCTGGGGAGCTTTCAGGCCAGCTAGGTCTTTCGGTCCTGGCTCCTTTGGTGTGGGAGCTATTGCTGGCTGTGTGGCATGTTGGACGGAGAGGGCTTCTCGGGCCGCGTACGGCAACCTGGCAGGTACCTCCAAGGTTCCCTGGCCAACGAAAGCCCCCAGAGCCAAAGTGCTTGGGGCTGCTTGTGGGCCCCCTGGGGAGCTTTCAGGCCAGCTAGGTATTTCGGTCCTGGCTCCTTTGGTTTGGGAGCTATTGCTGGGCGTTTGGCATGTTGGACGGAGAGTGCTTCTCGGGCCGTGAACTGCAACCTTGCAGGTACCTCCAAGGTTCCCTGGCCAACGAAAGCCCCCAGAGCCAAAGTGCTAGGGATGCTTGTGGGCCCCTGGGGAGCTTTCAGGCCATCTAGGTCTTTCGGTCCTGGCTCCTTTGGTTTGGGAGCTATTGCTGGACGTTTGGCATGATGGCCGGAGAGTGCTTCTCGGGACGCGAACTGCAACTTTAGAGGTACCTCCAAGAATCCCTGGCCAACGAAAGCCCCCAGAGTCAAAGTCCTAGGGGCTGCTTGTGGGCCCCCATTCATCTTTCAGGCCAGCTAGGTCTTTGGGTCCTGGCTCCTTTGGTTTGGGAGCTATTGCTGGACATTTGGCATGTTGGCCAGAGAGTGCTTCTCGGCCCGCGAACTGCAACCTTGCAGGTACCTCCAAGGTTCCCTGGCCAATGAAAGCCCGCAGACCCGAAGTTCTAGGGGCTGCTTGTGGGCCCCCTGGGGAGCTTTCAGGCCAGCTAGGTCTTTGGGTCCTGGCTCCTTTGGTTTGGGAGCTATTGCTGGGCGTTTGGCATGTTGGCCGGAGAGGGCTTTTCGGGCCGCGAACTGCAACCTTGAAAATACCTCCCAGGTTCCCTGGCCAACGAAAGCCCCCAGAGCCAAAGTGCTAGGGATGCTTGTGGGCCCCCTGGGGAGCTTTCAGGCCAGCTATGTCTTTCGGTCCTGGCTCCTTTGCTTTGGGAGCTATTGCTGGCTGTGTGGCATGTTGGCCGGAGAGTGCTTCTCGGGCCGCGAACTGCAAGTTTTGAGGTACCTCCAAGGTTCTCTGGCCAACGAAAGCCGCCAGAGCCAAACTGCTAGAAGATGCTTCTTGGGCCCCTGGGGAGCTTTCAGGCCAGCTAGGTCTTTCGGTCCTGGCTCCTTTGGTTTGGGAGCTATTGCTGGACGTTTGGCATGTTGGCCGGAGAGGGCTTCTCGGGCCGCGAACTGCAACCTTGCAGGTACCTTCAAGGTTGCCTGGCCAACAAAATCCCCCAGAGTCAAAGTGCTAGGGGCTGCTTGTGGGCCCCCTGGGGAGCTTTCAGGCCAGCTAGGTCTTTCCATCCTGGCTCCTTTGGTTTGGGAGCTATTGCTGGACGTTTGGCATGTTGGCCGGAGGGTGCTTCTCGGGCCGCGAACTGCAACCTTGCAGGTACCTTCAAGGTTCCCTGGCCAACCAAAGCCCCCAGAGCCAAAGTGCTAGGGGCTGCTTGTGGGCCCCCTGGGGAGCTTTCAGGCCATCTAGGTCTTTCGGTCCTGGCTCCTTTGGTTTGGGAGCTATTGCTGGGCGTTTGGCATGTTGGACAGAGAGTGCTTCTCGGGCCTCGAACTGCAAGTTTTGAGGTATCTTCAAGGATTCCTGGCCAACGAAAACCCCCAGAGCCAAAGTGCTAGGGGCTGCTTGTGGGCCCCCTGGGGAGCTTTCAGGCCAGCTAGGTCTTTCGGTCCTGGCTCCTTTGCTTTAGGACCTTTTCCTGGACGTTTGGCATGTTGGCCGGAGCGTGCTTCTCGGGCTGCGAAGTGCAACCTTGCTGATACCTTCAAGGATCCCTGGCCAACGAAAGCCCCCGACCCAAATTGCTAGGGGCTGCTTTTGGGCCCCCTGGGGAGCTTTCAGGCCAGCTAGGTCTTTGGGTCCTGGCTCCTTTGGTTTGGGAGCTATTGCTGGACGTTTGGAATGTTGGCCAGAGAGTGCTTCTCGGGCCGCGAACTGCAACCTTGCAGGTACCTTCAAGGTTCCCTGGCCAACGAAAGCCCCCAGAGCCAAAGTGCTAGGGGCTGCTTATGGGCCCCCTGGGGAGCTTTCAGGACAGCTAGCTCTTTGGGTCCTGGCTCCTTTGGTTTGGGAGCTATTGATGGCTGTGTGGCATGTTGGCCGGAGAGTGCTTCTCGGGCCGCGACCTGCAACCTTGCATGTACCTCCAAGGTTCCCTGGCCAATGAAATCCCCCAGAGCCAAACTGCTAAGGGCTGCTTGTGGGCCCCCTGTGCATCTTTCAGGCCAGCTAGGTCTTTGGGTCCTGGCTCCTTTGGTTTGGGAGCTATTGCTGGGCGTTTGGCATGTTCGCCGGAGAGGGCTTCTCGGGCCGCGAACGGCAACCTGGCACGTATCTCCAAGGTTCGCTGGCCAACGAAAGCCCCCAGAGCCAAAGTGCTAGGGGCTGCTTGTGGGCCCCCTGGGCAGCTTTCAGGCCAGCTAGGTATTTTGGTCCTGGCTCCTTTGGTTTGGGAGCTATTGCTGGGCGTTTAGCATGTTCGCCAGAGAGGGCTTCTCGGGCCGCGAACTGCAACCTTGCAGGTACCTCCAAGGTTCCCTGGCCAACGAAAGCCCCCAGACCCAAAGTGCTAGGGATGCTTGTGGGCCCCCTGGGGAGCTTTCAGGCCAGCTAGGTCTTTCGGTCCTGGCTCCTTTGGTTTGGGAGCTATTGCTGGCTGTGTGGCAAGTTGGCCGGAGGGTGCTTCTCGGGCCGCGAACTGCAAGTTTTGAGGTACCTCCAAGGTTCTCTGGCCAACGAAAGCCGCCAGAGCCAAAGTGCTAGAAGATGCTTCTTGGCCCCCTGGGGAGCTTTCAGGCCAGCTAGGTCTTTCGGTCCTGGCTCCTTTGGTTTGGGAGCTATTGCTGGACGTTTGGCATGTTGGCCGGAGAGGGCTTCTCGGGCCGCGTACGGCAACCTGGCAGGTACCTCCAAGGTTCCCTGGCCAACGAAAGCCCCCAGAGCCAAAGTGCTTGGGGCTGCTTGTGGGCCCCCTGGGGAGCTTTCAGGCCAGCTAGGTATTTCGGTCCTGGCTCCTTTGGTTTGGGAGCTATTGCTGGGCGTTTGGCATGTTGGCCGGAGAGTGCTTCTCGGGCCGTGAACTGCAACCTTGCAGGTACCTCCAAGGTTCCCTGGCCAACGAAAGCCCCCAGAGCCAAAGTGCTAGGGATGCTTGTGGGCCCCTGGGGAGCTTTCAGGCCAGCTAGGTCTTTCGGTCCTGGCTCCTTTGGTTTGGGAGTTATTGCTGGCTGTGTGGCATGTTGGCCGGAGAGTGCTTCTCGGGCCGCGAACTGCAACCTTGCAGGTACCTCCAAGGATCGCTGGACAACGAAAGCCCCCAGAGCCAAAGTGCTAGGGGCTGCTTGTGGGCCCCCTGGGGAGCTTTCAGGCCAGCTAGGTCTTTCAGTCCTGGCTCCTTTGGTTTGGGAGCTATTGCTGGGCGTTTGGCATGTTGGCCGGAGAGTGCTTCTCGGGCCGCGAACTGCAACCTTGCAGGTACCTTCAAGGTTCCCTGGCCAACAAAATCCCCCAGAGTCAAAGTGCTAGGGGCTGCTTGTGGGCCCCCTGGGGAGCTTTCAGGCCAGCTAGGTCTTTCGGTCCTGGCTCCTTTGGTTTGGTAGCTATTGCTGGACGTTTGGCATGTTGGACGGAGAGTGCTTCTCAGGCCGCGAACTGCAACCTTGCAGGTACCTTCCAGGTTCCCTGGCCAACCAAAGCCCCCAGAGGCAAAGTGCTAGGGGCTGCTTGTGGGCCCCCTGGGGAGCTTTCAGGCCAGCTAGGTCTTTCCGTCCTGGCTCCTTTGGTTTGGGAGCTATTGCTGGACGTTTGGCATGTTGGCCGGAGGGTGCTTCTCGGGCCGCGAACTGCAACCTTGCAGGTACATTCAAGGTTCCCTGGCCAATGAAAGCCCCCAGAGCCAAACTGCTAAGGGCTGCTTGTGGGCCCCCTGGGGAGCTTTCAGGCCATCTAGGTCTTTGGGTCCTGGCTCCTTTGGTTTGGGAGCTATTGCTGGCTGTTTGGCATGTTGGCCGGAGAGGGCTTCTCGGGCCGCGAACGGCAACCTGGCAGGTACCTCCAAGGTTCCCTGGCCAACGAAAGCCCCCAGAGCCAAAGTGCTTGGGGCTGCTTGTGGTCCCCCTGGGGAGCTTTCAGTCCAGCTAGGTCTTTGGGTCCTGGCTCCTTTGGTTTGGGAGCTATTGCTGGGCGTTTGGCATGTTGGCCGGAGGGTGCTTCTCGGGCCGCGAACTGCAACCTTGCAGGTACATTCAAGGTTCCCTGGCCAACCAAAGCCCCCAGAGCCAAAGTGCTAGGGGCTGCTTGTGGGCCCCCTGGGGAGCTTTCAGGCCATCTAGGTCTTTCGGTCCTGGCTCCTTTGGTTTGGGAGCTATTGCTGGGCGTTTGGCATGTTGGACAGAGAGTGCTTCTCGGGCCTCGAACTGCAAGTTTTGAGGTATCTTCAAGGATTCCTGGCCAACGAAAACCCCCAGAGCCAAAGTGCTAGGGGCTGCTTGTGGGCCCCCTGGGGAGCTTTCAGGCCAGCTAGGTCTTTCGGTCCTGGCTCCTTTGGTTTGGGAGCTATTGCTGGACGTTTGGCATGTTGGCCGGAGAGGGCTTCTCGGGCCGCGTACGGCAACCTGGCAGGTACCTCCAAGGTTCCCTGGCCAACGAAAGCCCCCAGAGCCAAAGTGCTTGGTGCTGCTTGTGGGCCCCCTGGGGAGCTTTCAGGCCAGCTAGGTATTTCGGTCCTGGCTCCTTTGGTTTGGGAGCTATTGCTGGGCGTTTGGCATGTTGGCCGGAGAGGGCTTCTCGGGCCGTGAACTGCAACCTTGCAGGTACCTCCAAGGTTCCCTGGCCAACGAAAGCCCCCAGAGCCAAAGTGCTAGGGATGCTTGTGGGCCCCTGGGGAGCTTTCAGGCCAGCTAGGTCTTTCGGTCCTGGCTCCTTTGGTTTGGGAGTTATTGCTGGCTGTGTGGCATGTTGGCCGGAGGTTGCTTCTCGGGCCGCGAACTGCAACCTTGCAGGTACCTCCAAGGATCGCTGGACAACGAAAGCCCCCAGAGCCAAAGTGCTAGGGGCTGCTTGTGGGCCCCCTGGGGAGCTTTCAGGCCAGCTAGGTCTTTCAGTCCTGGCTCCTTTGGTTTGGGAGCTATTGCTGGGCGTTTGGCATGTTGGCCGGAGATTGCTTCTCGGGCCGCGAACTGCAACCTTGCAGGTACCTTCAAGGTTCCCTGGCCAACAAAATCCCCCAGAGTCAAAGTGCTAGGGGCTGCTTGTGGGCCCCCTGGGGAGCTTTCAGGCCAGCTAGGTCTTTCGGTCCTGGCTCCTTTGGTTTGGTAGCTATTGCTGGACGTTTGGCATGTTGGACGGAGAGTGCTTCTCGGGCCGCGACCTGCAACCTTGCAGGTACCTTCAAGGTTCCCTGGCCAATGAAAGCCCCCAGAGCCAAACTGCTAAGGGCTGCTTGTGGGCCCCCTGTGCATCTTTCAGACCAGCTAGGTCTTTGGGTCCTGGCTCCTTTGGTTTGGGAGCTATTGCTGGCTGTTTGGCATGTTCGCCGGAGAGTGCTTCTCGGGCCGCGAACTGCAACCTTGCAGGTACCTCCAAGGTTCCCTGGCCAACGAAAGCCCCCAGAGCCAAAGTGCTAGGGATGCTTGTGGGCCCCCTGGGTAGCTTTCAGGCCAGCTAGGTCTTTCGGTCCTGGCTCCTTTGGTTTGGGAGCTATTGCTGGCTGTGTGGCATGTTGGCCGGAGAGTGCTTCTCGGCCCGCGAACTGCAACCTTGCAGGTACCTCCAAGGATCGCTGGCCAACGAAAGCCCCCAGAGCCAAAGTGCTAGGGGCTGCTTGGGGGCCCCCTGGGCAGCTTTCAGGCCAGCTAGGTCTTTCAGTCCTGGCTCCTTTGGTTTGGGAGCTATTGCTGGGCGTTTGGCATGTTGGCCGGAGAGTGCTTCTCGGGCCGCGAACTGCAACCTTGCTGGTACCTTCAAGGTTCCCTGGCCAACAAAATCCCCCAGAGTCAAAGTGCTAGGGGCTGCTTGTGGGCCCCCTGGGGAGCTTTCAGGCCAGCTAGGTCTTTGGGTCCTGGCTCCTTTGGTTTGGGAGCTATTGCTGGACATTTGGCAGGTTGGCCGGAGAGTGCTTCTCGGGCCGCGAACTGCAACCTTGTAAATACCTCCCAGGTTCCCTGGCCAATGAAAGCCCCCAGACCCGAAGTGCTAGGGATGCTTGTGGGCCCCCTGGGGAGCATTCAGGCCAGCTAAATCTTTCTGTCCTGGCTCCTTTGGTTTGGGAGCTATTGCTGGACGTTTGGCATGTTGGCCGGAGAGTGCTTCTCGGGCTGCGAACGGCAACCTTGCAGGTACATTCAAGGTTCCCTGGCCAACGAAAGCCCCCAGAGCCAAAGTGCTAGGGGCTGCTTGTGCGCCCCCTGGGGAGCTTTCAGGCCAGCTTGGTTTTTGGGTCCTGGCTCCTTTGGTTTGGGAGCTATTGCTGGCTGTGTGGCATGTTGGCCGGAGAGTGCTTCTCGGGCCGCGAACTGCAACCTTGTAGGTACCTTCAAGGTTCCCTGGCCAACGAAAGCCCCCAGAGCCAAAGTGCTAGGGATGCTTGTGGGCCCCCTGGGGAGCTTTCAGGCCAGCTAGGTCTTTCGGTCCTGGCTCCTTTGGTTTGGGAGCTATTGCTGACTGTGTGGCATGTTGGCCGGAGAGTGCTTCTCGGGCCGCGAACTGCAAGTTTTGAGGTACCTCCAAGGTTCTCTGGCCAACGAAAGCCGCCAGAGCCAAAGTGCTAGAAGATGCTTCTTGGCCCCCTGGGGAGCTTTCAGGCCAGCTAGGTCTTTCGGTCCTGGCTCCTTTGGTTTGGGAGCTATTGCTGGACGTTTGGCATGTTGGCCGGAGAGGGCTTCTCGGGCCGCGTACGGCAACCTGGCAGGTACCTCCAAGGTTCCCTGGCCAACGAAAGCCCCCAGAGCCAAAGTGCTAGGGATGCTTGTGGGCCCCTGGGGAGCTTTCAGGCCAGCTAGGTCTTTCAGTCCTGGCTCCTTTGGTTTGGGAGTTATTGCTGGCTGTGTGGCATGTTGGCCGGAGAGTGCTTCTCGGGCCGCGAACTGCAACCTTGCAGGTACCTCCAAGGATCGCTGGCCAACGAAAGCCCCCAGAGCCAAAGTGCTAGGGGCTGCTTGTGGGCCCCCTGGGCAGCTTTCAGGCCAGCTAGGTCTTTCAGTCCTGGCTCCTTTGGTTTGGGAGCTATTGCTGGGCGTTTGGCATGTTGGCCGGAGAGTGCTTCTCGGGCCGCGAACTGCAACCTTGCTGGTACCTTCAAGGTTCCCTGGCCAACAAAATCCCCCAGAGTCAAAGTGCTAGGGGCTGCTTGTGGGCCCCCTGGGGAGCTTTCAGGCCAGCTAGGTCTTTGGGTCCTGGCTCCTTTGGTTTGGGAGCTATTGCTGGACATTTGGCATGTTGGCCGGAGAGTGCTTCTCGGGCCGCGAACTGCAACCTTGTAAATACCTCCCAGGTTCCCTGGCCAATGAAAGCCCCCAGACCCGAAGTGCTAGGGATGCTTCTGGGCCCCCTGGGGAGCATTCAGGCCAGCTAAATCTTTCTGTCCTGGCTCCTTTGGTTTGGGAGCTATTGCTGGACGTTTGGCATGTTGGCCGGAGAGTGCTTCTCGGGCTGCGAACTGCAACCTTGCAGGTACATTCAAGGTTCCCTGGCCAACGAAAGCCCCCAGAGCCAAAGTGCTAGGGGCTGCTTGTGCGCCCCCTGGGGAGCTTTCAGGCCAGCTAGGTCTTTCGGTCCTGGCTCCTTTGGTGTGGGAGCTATTGCTGGCTGTGTGGCATGTTGGACGGAGAGGGCTTCTCGGGCCGCGTACGGCAACCTGGCAGGTACCTCCAAGGTTCCCTGGCCAACGAAAGCCCCCAGAGCCAAAGTGCTTGGGGCTGCTTGTGGGCCCCCTGGGGAGCTTTCAGGCCAGCTAGGTATTTCGGTCCTGGCTCCTTTGGTTTGGGAGCTATTGCTGGGCGTTTGGCATGTTGGACGGAGAGTGCTTCTCGGGCCGTGAACTGCAACCTTGCAGGTACCTCCAAGGTTCCCTGGCCAACGAAAGCCCCCAGAGCCAAAGTGCTAGGGATGCTTGTGGGCCCCTGGGGAGCTTTCAGGCCAGCTAGGTCTTTCGGTCCTGGCTCCTTTGGTTTGGGAGTTATTGCTGGCTGTGTGGCATGTTGGCCGGAGAGTGCTTCTCGGGCCGCGAACTGCAACCTTGCAGGTACCTCCAAGGATCGCTGGACAACGAAAGCCCCCAGAGCCAAAGTGCTAGGGGCTGCTTGTGGGCCCCCTGGGCAGCTTTCAGGCCAGCTAGGTCTTTCAGTCCTGGCTCCTTTGGTTTGGGAGCTATTGCTGGGCGTTTGGCATGTTGGCCGGAGAGTGCTTCTCGGGCCGCGAACTGCAACCTGGCAGGTACCTTCAAGGTTCCCTGGCCAACAAAATCCCCCAGAGTCAAAGTGCTAGGGGCTGCTTGTGGGCCCCCTGGGGAGCTTTCAGGCCAGCTAGGTCTTTCGGTCCTGGCTCCTTTGGTTTGGTAGCTATTGCTGGACGTTTGGCATGTTGGACGGAGAGTGCTTCTCAGGCCGCGAACTGCAACCTTGCAGGTACCTTCCAGGTTCCCTGGCCAACCAAAGCCCCCAGAGCCAAAGTGCTAGGGGCTGCTTGTGGGCCCCCTGGGGAGCTTTCAGGACAGCTAGGTCTTTCGGTCCTGGCTCCTTTGGTTTGGTAGCTATTGCTGGACGTTTGGCATGTTGGACGGAGAGTGCTTCTCAGGCCGCGAACTGCAACCTTGCAGGTACCTTCCAGGTTCCCTGGCCAACCAAAGCCCCCAGAGCCAAAGTGCTAGGGGCTGCTTGTGGGCCCCCTGGGGAGCTTTCAGGCCAGCTAGGTCTTTCCGTCCTGGCTCCTTTGGTTTGGGAGCTATTGCTGGACGTTTGGCATGTTGGCCGGAGGGTGCTTCTCGGGCCGCGAACTGCAACCTTGCAGGTACATTCAAGGATCCCTGGCCAATGAAATCCCCCAGAGCCAAACTGCTAAGGGCTGCTTGTGGTCCCCTTGGGGATCTTTCAGGCCAGCTAGGTCTTTGGGTCCTGGCTCCTTTGGTTTGGGAGCTATTGCTGGCTGTTTGGCATGTTGGCTGGAGAGGGCTTCTCGGGCCGCGAACGGCAACCTGGCAGGTACCTCCAAGGTTCCCTGGCCAACGAAAGCCCCCAGAGCCAAAGTGCTAGGGGCTGCTTGTGGTCCCCCTGGGCAGCTTTCAGGCCATCTAGGTCTTTCGGTCCTGGCTCCTTTGGTTTGGGAGCTATTGCTGGGCGTTTGGCATGTTGGCCGGAGGGTGCTTCTCGGGCCTCGAACTGCAAGTTTTGAGGTATCTTCAAGGATTCCTGGCCAACGAAAACCCCCAGAGCCAAAGTGCTAGGGGCTGCTTGTGGGCCCCCTGGGGAGCTTTCAGGCCAGCTAGTTCTTTCGGTCCTGGCTCCTTTGCTTTAGGACCTTTTCCTGGACGTTTGGCATGTTGGCCGGAGCGTGCTTCTCGGGCTGCGAAGTGCAACCTTGCTGATACCTTCAAGGATCCCTGGCCAACGAAAGCCCCCGACCCAAAGTGCTAGACTCTGCTTGTGGGCCCCCTGGGGAGCTTTCAGGCCAGCTAGGTCTTTGGGTCCTGGCTCCTTTGGTTTGGGAGCTATTGCTGGCTGTGTGGCATGTTGGCCGGAGAGTGCTTCTCGGGCCGCGAACTGCAACCTTGCAGGTACCTTCAAGGTTCCCTGGCCAATGAAATCCCCCAGAGCCAAACTGCTAGGGGCTGCTTGTGGGCCCCCTATGCATCTGTCAGACCAGCTAGGTCTTTGGGTCCTGGCTCCTTTGGTTTGGGAGCTATTGCTGGCTGTTTGGCATGTTGGCCGGAGAGGGCTTCTCGGGCCGCGAACGGCAACCTGGCAGGTACCTCCAAGGTTCCCTGGCCAACGAAAGCCCCCAGAGCCAAAGTGCTAGGGGCTGCTTGTGGGCCCCCTGGGCAGATTTCAGGACAGCTAGGTATTTTGGTCCTGGCTCCTTTGGTTTGGGAGCTATTGCTGGGCGTTTGGCATGTTCGCCGGAGAGTGCTTCTCGGGCCGCGAACTGCAACCTTGTAAATACCTCCCAGGTTCCCTGGCCAATGAAAGCCCCCAGACCCGAAGTGCTAGGGATGCTTCTGGGACCCCTGGGGAGCATTCAGGCCAGCTAAATCTTTCTGTCCTGGCTCCTTTGGTTTGGGAGCTATTGCTGGACGTTTGGCATGTTGGCCAGAGAGTGCTTCTCGGGCAGTGAACTGCAACCTTGCAGGTACATTCAAGGTTCCCTGGCCAACGAAAGCCCCCAGAGCCAAAGTGCTAGGGGCTGCTTGTGCGCCCCCTGGGGAGCTTTCAGGCCAGCTTAGTTTTTGGGTCCTGGCTCCTTTGGTTTGGGAGCTATTGCTGGCTGTGTGGCATGTTGGCCGGAGAGTGCTTCTCGGGCCGCGAACTGCAACCTTGCAGGTACCTTCAAGGTTCCCTGGCCAACGAAAGCCCCCAGAGCCAAAGTGCTAGGGATGCTTGTGGGCCCCCTGGGGAGCTTTCAGGCCATCTAGGTCTTTCGGTCCTGGCTCCTTTGGTTTGGGAGCTATTGCTGGCTGTGTGGCATGTTGGCCGGAGAGTGCTTCTCGGGCCGCGAACTGCAAGTTTTGAGGTACCTCCAAGGTTCTCTGGCCAACGAAAGCCGCCAGAGCGAAAGTGCTAGAAAATGCTTCTTGGCCCCCTGGGGAGCTTTCAGGCCAGCTAGGTCTTTCGGTCCTGGCTCCTTTGGTTTGGGAGCTATTGCTGGACGTTTGGCATGTTGGCCGGAGAGGGCTTCTCGAACCGCGTACGGCAACCTGGCAGGTACCTCCAAGGTTCCCTCGCCAACGAAAGCCCCCGACCCAAAGTGCTTGGGGCTGCTTGTGGGCCCCCTGGGGAGCTTTCAGGCCAGCTAGGTATTTCGGTCCTGGCTCCTTTGGTTTGGGAGCTATTGCTGGGCGTTTGGCATGTTGGACGGAGAGTGCTTCTCGGGCCGTGAACTGCAACCTTGCAGGTACCTCCAAGGTTCCCTGGCCAACGAAAGCCCCCAGAGCCAAAGTGCTAGGGATGCTTGTGGGCCCCTGGGGAGCTTTCAGGCCAGCTAGGTCTTTCGGTCCTGGCTCCTTTGGTTTGGGAGTTATTGCTGGCTGTGTGGCATGTTGGCCGGAGAGTGCTTCTCGGGCCGCGAACTGCAACCTTGCAGGTACCTCGAAGGATCGCTGGACAACGAAAGCCCCCAGAGCCAAACTGCTAGGGGCTGCTTGTGGGCCCCCTGGGCAGCTTTCAGGCCAGCTAGGTCTTTCAGTCCTGGCTCCTTTGGTTTGGGAGCTATTGCTGGGCGTTTGGCATGTTGGCCGGAGAGTGCTTCTCGGGCCGCGAACTGCAACCTTGCAGGTACCTTCAAGGTTCCCTGGCCAACAAAATCCCCCAGAGTCAAAGTGCTAGGGGCTGCTTGTGGGCCCCCTGGGGAGCTTTCAGGCCAGCTAGGTCTTTCGGTCCTGTCTCCTTTGGTTTGGTATCTATTGCTGGACGTTTGGCATGTTGGACGGAGAGTGCTTCTCAGGCCGCGAACTGCAACCTTGCAGGTACTTTCCAGGTTCCCTGGCCAACGAAAGCCCCCAGAGCCAAAGTGCTAGGGGCTGCTTGTTGGCCCCCTGGGGAGCTTTCAGGCCAGCTAGGTCTTTCCATCCTGGCTCCTTTGGTTTGGGAGCTATTGCTGGACGTTTGGCATGTTGGCCGGAGGGTGCTTCTTGGGCCGCGATCTGCAACCTTGCAGGTACCTTCAAGGTTCCCTGGCCAATGAAATCCCCCAGAGCCAAACTGCTAAGGGCTGCTTGTGGGCCCCCTGGGGAGCTTTCAGGCCAGCTAGGTCTTTGGGTCCTGGCTCCATTGGTTTGGGAGCTATTGCTGGCTGTGTGGCATGTTGGACGGAAAGTGCATCTCGGGCCGCGAACTGCAACCTTGCAGGTACCTTCCAGGTTCCCTGGCCAACCAAAGCGCCCAGAGCCAAAGTGCTAGGGGCTGCTTGTGGGCCCCCTGGGGAGCTTTCAGGCCAGCTAGGTCTTTGGGTCCTGGCTCCTTTGGTTTGGGAGCTATTGCTGGGCGTTTGGCATGTTGGACGGAGAGTGCTTCTCGGGCCTGGAACTGCAAGTTTAGAGGTAACTTCAAGGATTGCTGGCCAACGAAAACCCACAGAGCCAAAGTGCTAGGGGCTGCTTGTGGGCCCCCTGGGGAGCTTTCAGGCCAGCTAGTTCTTTCCGTCCTGGCTCCTTTGCTTTTGGAGCTTTTCCTAGACGTTTGGCATGTTGGCCGGAGAGTGCTTCTCGGGCTGCGAAGTGCAACCTTGCTGATACCTTCAAGGATCCCTGGCCAACGAAAGCCCCCGACCCAAAGTGCTAGGGATGCTTGTGGGCCCCCTGGGGAGCTTTCAGGACAGATAGGTCTTTCGGTCCTGGCTCCTTTGGTTTGGGAGCTATTGCTGGGCGTTTGGCATGTTGGACGGAGAGTGCTTCTCGGGCCGTGAACTGCAACCTTGCAGGTACCTCCAAGGTTCCCTGGCCAACGAAAGCCGCCAGAGCCAAAGTGCTAGGGATGCTTGTGGGCCCCTGGGGAGCTTTCAGGCCAGCTAGGTCTTTCGGTCCTGGCTCCTTTGGTTTGGGAGTTATTGCTGGCTGTGTGGCATGTTGGCCGGAGAGTGCTTCTCGGGCCGCGAACTGCAACCTTGCAGGTACCTCCAAGGATCGCTGGACAACGAAAGCCCCCAGAGCCAAAGTGCTAGGGGCTGCTTGTGGGCCCCCTGGGCAGCTTTCAGGCCAGCTAGGTCTTTCAGTCCTGGCTCCTTTGGTTTGGGAGCTATTGCTGGGCGTTTGGCATGTTGGCCGGAGAGTGCTTCTCGGGCCGCGAACTGCAACCTTGCAGGTACCTTCAAGGTTCCCTGGCCAATGAAATCCCCCAGAGCCAAACTGCTAGGGGCTGCTTGTGGGCCCCCTGGGGAGCTTTCAGGCCAGCTAGGTCTTTCGGTCCTGGCTCCTTTGGTTTGGTAGCTATTGCTGGACGTTTGGCATGTTGGACGGAGAGTGCTTCTCGGGCCGCGAACTGCAACCTTGCAGGTACCTTCCAGGTTCCCTGGCCAACGAAAGCCCCCAGAGCCAAAGTGCTAGGGGCTGCTTGTTGGCCCCCTGGGGAGCTTTCAGGCCAGCTAGCTCTTTCCGTCCTGGCTCCTTTGGTTTGGGAGCTATTGCTGGACGTTTGGCATGTTGGCCGGAGGGTGCTTCTCGGGCCGCGAACTGCAACCTTGCAGGTACCTTCAAGGTTCCCTGGCAAACCAAAGCCCCCAGAGCCAAAGTGCTAGGGGCTGCTTGTGGGCCCCCTGGGGAGCTTTCAGGCCAGCTAGGTCTTTCGGTCCTGGCTCCTTTGGTTTGGGAGCTATTGCTGGACGTTTGGCATGTTGGCCGGAGCGTGCTTCTCGGGCTGCGAATGGCAACCTGGCAGGTACCTTCAAGGTTCCCTGGCCAATGAAATCCCCCAGAGCCAAACTGCTAAGGGCTGCTTGTGGGCCCCCTGGGGAGCTTTCAGGCCAGCTAGGTCTTTCGGTCCTGGCTCCTTTGGTTTGGGAGCTATTGCTGGACGTTTGGCATGTTGGCAGGAGAGTGCTTCTTGGGCAGTGAACTGCGATTTTGCAGGTACCTCCAAGAATCCCTGGCCAACGAAAGCCCGCAGAGCCAAAGTGCTAGGGGCTGCTTGTGGGCCCCCTGGGGAGCTTTCAGGCCAGCTAGGTCTTTGGGTCCTGGCTCCTTTGGTTTGGGAGCTATTGCTGGGCGTTTGGCATGTTGGCCGGAGAGTGCTTCTCGGGACGCGAACTGCAACCTTGCAGATAACTCCCAGGTTCCCTGGCCAACGAAAGCCCCCAGAGCCAAAGTGCTAGGGGCTGCTTGTGGGCCCCCTGGGGAGCTTTCAGGCCAGCTAGGTCTTTCGGTCCTGGCTCCTTTGGTTTGGGAGCTATTGCTGGCTGTGTGGCATGTTGGCTGGAGAGTGCTTCTCAGGCCGCGAACTGCAACCTTGCAGGTAAATTCAAGGTTCCCTGGCCAACGAAAGCCCCCAGAGCCAAAGTGCTAGGGGCTGCTTGTGCGCCCCCTGGGGAGCTTTCAGACCAGCTTGGTCTTTGGGTCCTGGCTTCTTTGGTTTGGGAGCTATTGCTGGCTGTGTGGCATGTTGGCCGGAGAGTGCTTCTCGGGCCGCGAACTGCAACCTTGCAGGTACCTTCAAGGTTCCCTGGCCAACAAAAGCCCCCAGAGCCAAAGTGCTTGGGGCTGCTTGTGGTCCCCCTGGGCAGCTTTCAGGCCAGCTAGGTCTTTCGGTCCTGGCTCCTTTGGTTTGGGAGCTATTGCTGGGCGTTTGGCAAATTGGCCGGAGAGTGCTTCTCGTGCCGTGAACTGCAACCTTGCAGATAACTCCCAGGTTCCCTGGCCAACCAAAGCGCCCAGAGCCAAAGTGCTAGGGGCTGCTTGTGGGCCCCCTGGGGAGCTTTCAGGCCAGCTAGGTCTTTCGGTCCTGGCTCCTTTGGTTTGGGAGCTATTGCTGGACGTTTGGCATGTTGGCCGGAGAGTGCTTCTCGGGACGCGAACTGCAACTTTAGAAGTACCTCCAAGAATCCCTGGCCAACGAAAGCCCCCAGAGTCAAAGTCCTAGGGGCTGCTTGTGGGCCCCCTGGGGAGCTTTCAGGCCAGCTAGGTCTTTCGGTCCTGGCTCCTTTGGTTTGGGTGCTATTGCTGGACGTTTGGCATGTTGGCCAGAGAGTGCTTCTCGGGCAGTGAACTGCAACCTTGCAGGTACCTTCAAGGTTCCCTGCCCAATGAAATCCCCCAGTGCCAAACTGCTAAGGGCTGCTTGTGGGCCCCCTGTGCATCTTTCAGCCAGTTAGGTCTTTGGGTCCTGGCTCCTTTGGTTTGGGAGCTATTGCTGTACATTTGGCAGGTTGGCCAGAGAGTGCTACTCGGGCCGCGAACTGCAACCTTGCAGGTACCTCCAAGGTTCTCTGGCCAATGAAAGCTAGCAGACCCGAAGTTCTAGGGGCTGCTTGTGGGCCCCCTGGGGAGCTTTCAGGCCAGCTAGGTCTTTCGGTCCTGGCTCCTTTGGTTTGGGAGCTATTGCTGGGCGTTTTGCATGTTGGCCGGAGAGTGCTTTTCGGGCCGCGAACTGCAACCTTGATAATATCTCCCAGGTTCCCTGGCCAACGAAAGCCCCCAGAGCCAAAGTGCTAGGGATGCTTGTGGGCCCCCTGGGGAGCTTTCAGGCCAGCTATGTCTTTCGGTCCTGGCTCCTTTGGTTTGGGAGCTATTGCTGGCTGTGTGGCATGTTGGCCGGAGAGTGCTTCTCGGGCCGCGAACTGCAAGTTTTGAGGTACCTCCAAGGTTCTCTGGCCAACGAAAGCCGCCAGAGCCAAACTGCTAGAAGATGCTTCTGGGCCCCCTGGGGAGCTTTCAGGCCAGCTAGGTCTTTCAGTCCTGGCTCCTTTGGTTTGGGAGCTATTGCTGGACGTTTGGCATGTTGGCCGGAGAGGGCTTCTCGGGCCGCGAACTGCAACCTTGCAGGTACCTTCAAGGTTCCCTGGCCAACAAAATCCCCCAGAGTCAAAGTGCTAGGGGCTGCTTGTGGGCCCCCTGGGGAGCTTTCAGGCCAGCTAGGTCTTTCCGTCCTGGCTCTTTTGGTTTGGGAGCTATTGCTGGACGTTTGGCATGTTGGCCGGAGGGTGCTTCTCGGGCCGCGAACTGCAACCTTGCAGGTACATTCAAGGTTCCCTGGCCAACCAAAGCCCCCAGAGCCAAACTGCTAGGGGCTGCTTGTGGGCCCCCTGGGGAGCTTTCAGGCCATCTAGGTCTTTCGGTCCTGGCTCCTTTGGTTTGGGAGCTATTGCTGGGCGTTTGGCATGTTGGACAGAGAGTGCTTCTCGGGCCTCGAACTGCAAGTTTTGAGGTATCTTCAAGGATTCCTGGCCAACGAAAACCCCCAGAGCCAAAGTGCTAGGGGCTGCTTGTGGGCCCCCTAAGGAGCTTTCAGGCCAGCTAGTTCTTTCGGTCCTGGCTCCTTTGCTTTAGGACCTTTTCCTGGACGTTTGGCATGTTGGCCGGAGAGTGCTTCTCGGGCTGCGAAGTGCAACCTTGCTGATACCTTCAAGGATCCCTGGCCAACGAAAGCCCCCGACCCAAAGTGCTAGGGGCTGCTTTTGGGCCCCCTGGGGAGCTTTCAGGCCAGCTAGGTCTTTGGGTCCTGGCTCCTTCGCTTTGGGAGCTATTGCTGGACGTTTGGAATGTTGGCCAGAGAGTGCTTCTCGGGCCGCGAACTGCAACCTTGCAGGTACCTTCAAGGTTCCCTGGCCAACGAAAGCCCCCAGAGCCAAAGTGCTAGGGGCTGCTTATGGGCCCCCTGGGGAGCTTTCAGGCCAGCTAGGTCTTTGGGTCCTGGCTCCTTTGGTTTGGGAGCTATTGCTGGCTGTGTGGCATGTTGGCCGGAGAGTGCTTCTCGGGCCGCGACCTGCAACCTTGCAGGTACCTTCAAGGTTCCCTGGCCAATGAAATCCCCCAGAGCCAAACTGCTAAGGGCTGCTTGTGGGCCCCCTGTGCATCTTTCAGACCAGCTAGGTCTTTGGGTCCTGGCTCCTTTGGTTTGGGAGCTATTGCTGGCTGTTTGGCATGTTGGCCGGAGAGGGCTTCTCGGGCCGCGAACGGCAACCTGGCAGGTACCTCCAAGGTTCCCTGGCCAACGAAAGCACCCAGAGCCAAAGTGCTAGGGATGCTTGTGGGCCCCCTGGGTAGCTTTCAGGCCAGCTAGGTCTTTCGGTCCTGGCTCCTTTGGTTTGGGAGCTATTGCTGGCTGTGTGGCATGTTGGCCGGAGAGTGCTTCTCGGCCCGCGAACTGCAACCTTGCAGGTACCTCCAAGGATCGCTGGCCAACGAAAGCCCCCAGAGCCAAAGTGCTAGGGGCTGCTTGGGGGCCCCCTGAGCAGCTTTCAGGCCAGCTAGGTCTTTCGGTCCTGGCTCCTTTGGTTTGGGAGCTATTGCTGGGCGTTTGGCATGTTGGACAGAGAGTGCTTCTCGGGCCTCGAACTGCAAGTTTTGAGGTATCTTCAAGGATTCCTGGCCAACGAAAACCCCCAGAGCCAAAGTGCTAGGGGCTGCTTGTGGGCCCCCTGGGGAGCTTTCATGCCAGCTAGTTCTTTCGGTCCTGGCTCCTTTGCTTTAGGACCTTTTCCTGGACGTTTGGCATGTTGGCCGGAGCGTGCTTCTCGGGCTGCGAAGTGCAACCTTGCTGATTCCTTCAAGGATCCCTGGCCAACGAAAGCCCCCGACCCAAAGTGCTAGGGGCTGCTTTTGGGCCCCCTGGGGAGCTTTCAGGCCAGCTAGGTCTTTGGGTCCTGGCTCCTTTGGTTTGGGAGCTATTGCTGGATGTTTGGAATGTTGGCCAGAGAGTGCTTCTCGGGCCGCGAACTGCAACCTTGCAGGTACCTTCAAGGTTCCCTGGCCAACGAAAGCCCCCAGAGCCAAAGTGCTTGGGGCTGCTTGGGGTCCCCCTGGGCAGCTTTCAGGCCAGCTAGGTCTTTCGGTCCTGGCTCCTTTGGTTTGGGAGCTATTGCTGGCTGTGTGGCATGTTGGACAGAGAGTGCTTCTCGGGCCTCGAACTGCAAGTTTTGAGGTATCTTCAAGGATTCCTGGCCAACGAAAACCCCCAGAGCCAAAGTGCTAGGGGCTGCTTGTGGGCCCCCTGGGGAGCTTTCATGCCAGCTAGTTCTTTCGGTCCTGGCTCCTTTGCTTTAGGACCTTTTCCTGGACGTTTGGCATGTTGGCCGGAGCGTGCTTCTCAGGCTGCGAAGTGCAACCTTGCTGATTCCTTCAAGGATCCCTGGCCAACGAAAGCCCCCGACCCAAAGTGCTAGGGGCTGCTTTTGGGCCCCCTGGGGAGCTTTCAGGCCAGCTAGGTCTTTGGGTCCTGGCTCCTTTGGTTTGGGAGCTATTGCTGGATGTTTGGAATGTTGGCCAGAGAGTGCTTCTCGGGCCGCGAACTGCAACCTTGCAGGTACCTTCAAGGTTCCCTGGCCAACGAAAGCCCCCAGAGCCAAAGTGCTTGGGGCTGCTTGGGGTCCCCCTGGGCAGCTTTCAGGCCAGCTAGGTCTTTCGGTCCTGGCTCCTTTGGTTTGGGAGCTATTGCTGGGCGTTTGGCAAGTTGGCCGGAGAGTGCTTCTCGTGCCGTGAACTGCAACCTTGCAGATAACTCCCAGGTTCCCTGGCCAACCAAAGCGCCCAGAGCCAAAGTGCTAGGGGCTGCTTGTGGGCCCCCTGGGGAGCTTTCAGGCCAGCTAGGTCTTTCGGTCCTGGCTCCTTTGGTTTGGGAGCTATTGCTGGACGTTTGGCATGTTGGCCGGAGAGTGCTTCTCGGGACGCGAACTGCAACTTTAGAAGTACCTCCAAGAATCCCTGGCCAACGAAAGCCCCCAGAGTCAAAGTCCTAGGGGCTGCTTGTGGGCCCCCTGGGGAGCTTTCAGGCCAGCTAGGTCTTTCGGTCCTGGCTCCTTTGGTTTGGGTGCTATTGCTGGACGTTTGGCATGTTGGCCAGAGAGTGCTTCTCGGGCAGTGAACTGCAACCTTGCAGGTACCTTCAAGGTTCCCTGCCCAATGAAATCCCCCAGTGCCAAACTGCTAAGGGCTGCTTGTGGGCCCCCTGTGCATCTTTCAGCCAGTTAGGTCTTTGGGTCCTGGCTCCTTTGGTTTGGGAGCTATTGCTGGGCGTTTTGCATGTTGGCCGGAGAGTGCTTTTCGGGCCGCGAACTGCAATCTTGAAAATATCTCCCAGGTTCCCTGGCCAACGAAAGCCCCCAGAGCCAAAGTGCTAGGGATGCTTGTGGGCCCCCTGGGGAGCTTTCAGGCCAGCTATGTCTTTCGGTCCTGGCTCCTTTGGTTTGGGAGCTATTGCTGGCTGTGTGGCATGTTGGCCGGAGAGTGCTTCTCGGGCCGCGAACTGCAAGTTTTGAGGTACCTTCCAGGTTCCCTGGCCAACGAAAGCCGCCAGAGCCAAACTGCTAGAAGATGCTTCTGGGCCCCCTGGGGAGCTTTCAGGCCAGCTAGGTCTTTCAGTCCTGGCTCCTTTGGTTTGGGAGCTATTGCTGGACGTTTGGCATGTTGGCCGGAGAGGGCTTCTCGGGCCGCGAACTGCAACCTTGCAGGTACCTTCAAGGTTCCCTGGCCAACGAAAGCACCCAGAGCCAAAGTGCTAGGGATGCTTGTGGGCCCCCTGGGTAGCTTTCAGGCCAGCTAGGTCTTTCGGTCCTGGCTCCTTTGGTTTGGGAGCTATTGCTGGCTGTGTGGCATGTTGGCCGGAGAGTGCTTCTCGGCCCGCGAACTGCAACCTTGCAGGTACCTCCAAGGATCGCTGGCCAACGAAAGCCCCCAGAGCCAAAGTGCTAGGGGCTGCTTGGGGGCCCCCTGAGCAGCTTTCAGGCCATCTAGGTCTTTCGGTCCTGGCTCCTTTGGTTTGGGAGCTATTGCTGGGCGTTTGGCATGTTGGACAGAGAGTGCTTCTCGGGCCTCGAACTGCAAGTTTTGAGGTATCTTCAAGGATTCCTGGCCAACGAAAACCCCCAGAGCCAAAGTGCTAGGGGCTGCTTGTGGGCCCCCTGGGGAGCTTTCATGCCAGCTAGTTCTTTCGGTCCTGGCTCCTTTGCTTTAGGACCTTTTCCTGGACGTTTGGCATGTTGGCCGGAGCGTGCTTCTCGGGCTGCGAAGTGCAACCTTGCTGATTCCTTCAAGGATCCCTGGCCAACGAAAGCCCCCGACCCAAAGTGCTAGGGGCTGCTTTTGGGCCCCCTGGGGAGCTTTCAGGCCAGCTAGGTCTTTGGGTCCTGGCTCCTTCGCTTTGGGAGCTATTGCTGGACGTTTGGAATGTTGGCCAGAGAGTGCTTCTCGGGCCGCGAACTGCAACCTTGCAGGTACCTTCAAGGTTCCCTGGCCAACGAAAGCCCCCAGAGCCAAAGTGCTAGGGGCTGCTTATGGGCCCCCTGGGGAGCTTTCAGGACAGCTAGGTCTTTGGGTCCTGGCTCCTTTGGTTTGGGAGCTATTGCTGGCTGTTTGGCATGTTGGCCGGAGAGGGCTTCTCGGGCCGCGACCTGCAAACTTGCAGGTACCTTCAAGGTTCCCTGGCCAATGAAATCCCCCAGAGCCAAACTGCTAAGGGCTGTTTATGGGCCCCCTGTGCATCTTTCAGACCAGCTAGGTCTTTGGGTCCTGGCTCCTTTGGTTTGGGAGCTATTGCTGGCTGTTTGGCATGTTGGCCGGAGAGGGCTTCTCGGGCCGCGAACGGCAACCTGGCAGGTACCTCCAAGGTTCCCTGGCCAACGAAAGCCCCCAGAGCCAAAGTGCTAGGGGCTGCTTGTGGGCCCCCTGGGGAGCTTTCAGGCCAGCTAGGTCTTTCGGTCCTGGCTCCTTTGGTTTGGGAGCTATTGCTGGGCGTTTGGCATGTTCGCCGGAGAGTGCTTCTCGTGCCGCGAACTGCAACCTTGCAGGTACCTCCAAGGTTCCCTGGCCAACGAAAGCCCCCAGAGCCAAAGTGCTAGGGATGCTTCTGGGCCCCCTGGGTAGCTTTCAGGCCAGCTAGGTCTTTCGGTCCTGGCTCCTTTGGTTTGGGAGCTATTGCTGGCTGTGTGGCATGTTGGCCGGAGAGTGCTTCTCGGGCTGCGAACTGCAATCTTGCAGGTACCTCCAAGGATCGCTGGCCAACGAAAGCCCCCAGAGCCAAAGTGCTAGGGGCTGCTTGGGGGCCCCCTGGGCAGCTTTCAGGCCAGCTAGGTCTTTCAGTCCTGGCTCCTTTGGTTTGGGAGCTATTGCTGGGCGTTTGGCATGTTGGCCGGAGAGTGCTTCTCGGGCCGCGACCAGCAACCTTGCTGGTACCTTCAAGGTTCCCTGGCCAACAAAATCCCCCAGAGTCAAAGTGCTAGGGGCTGCTTGTGGGCCCCCTGGGGAGCTTTCAGGCCAGCTAGGTCTTTCGGTCCTGGCTCCTTTGGTTTGGGAGCTATTGCTGGACGTTTGGCATGGTGGACGGAGAGTGCTTCTCGGGCCGCGAACTGCAACCTTGCAGGTACCTTCAAGGTTCCCTGGCCAACCAAAGCCCCCAGAGCCAAAGTGCTAGGGGCTGCTTGTGGGCCCCCTGGGGAGCTTTCAGGCCAGCTAGGTCTTTCGGTCCTGGCTCCTTTGGTTTGGGAGCTATTGCTGGACGTTTGGCATGTTGGCCGGAGGGTGCTTCTCGGGCCGCGAACTGCAACCTTGCAGGTACATTCAAGGTTCCCTGGCCAATGAAAGCCCCCAGAGCCAAAGTGCTAGGGGCTGCTTGTGGGCCCCCTGGGGAGCTTTCAGGCCATCTAGGTCTTTGGGTCCTGGCTCCTTTGGTTTGGGAGCTATTGCTGGGCGTTTGGCATGTTGGACAGAGAGTGCTTCTCGGGCCTCGAACTGCAAGTTTTGAGGTATCTTCAAGGATTCCTGGCCAACGAAAACCCCCAGAGCCAAAGTGCTAGGGGCTGCTTGTGGGCCCCCTGGGGAGCTTTCAGGCCATCTAGGTCTTTGGGTCCTTGCTCCTTTGGTTTTGGAGCTTTTCCTGGACGTTTGGCATTTTGGCCGGAGAGTGCTTCTCGGGCTTCGAAGTGCAACCTTGCTGATACCTTCAAGGTTCCCTGGCCAACGAAAGCCCCCGACCCAAAGTGCTAGGGGCTGCTTTTGGGCCCCCTGGGGAGCTTTCAGGCCATCTAGGTCTTTGGGTCCTTGCTCCTTTGGTTTGGGAGCTATTGCTGGACGTTTGGCATGTTGGCAGGAGAGTGCTTCTTGGGCAGTGAACTGCGATTTTGCAGGTACCTCCAAGGTTCCCTGGCCAACGAATGCCCCCAGAGCCAAACTGCTAGGGAAGCTTGTGGGCGCCCTGGGGAGCTTTCAGGCCAGCTAGGTCTTTCCGTCCTGGCTCCTTTGGTTTGGGAGCTATTGCTGGCTGTGTGGCATGTTGGCCGGAGAGTGCTTCTCGGCCCGCGAACTGCAACCTTGCAGTTAAATTCAAGGTTCCCTGGCCAACGAAAGCCCCCAGAGCCAAAGTGCTAGGGGCTGCTTGGGGGCCCCCTGGGGAGCTTTCAGGCCAGCTAGGTCTTTCGGTCCTGGCTCCTTTGGTTTAGGATCTTTTCCTGGACGTTTGGCATGTTGGCCAGAGAGTGCTTCTCGGGCTGCGATGTGCAACCTTGCTGGTATTTTCAAGGTTCCATGGCCAACGAAAGCGCCCGACCCAAAGTGCTAGGGGCTGCTTGTGGGCCCCCTGGGGAGCATTGAGGCCAGCTAAATCTTTCTGTCCTGGCTCCTTTGGTTTGGGAGCTATTGCTGGACGTTTGGCATGTTGGCCGGAGAGTGCTTCTCGGGCCGCGAACTGCAACCTTGCAGGTACCTTCAAGGTTCCCTGGCCAACGAAAGCCCCCAGAGCCAAAGTGCTAGGGGCTGCTTGTGCGCCCCCTGGGGAGCTTTCAGACCAGCTTGGTTTTTGGGTCCTGGCTCCTTTGGTTTGGGAGCTATTGCTGGCTGTGTGGCATGTTGGCCGGAGAGTGCTTCTCGGGCCGCGAACTGCAACCTTGCAGGTACCTCCAAGGTTCCCTGCCCAATGAAATCCCTCAGAGCCAAACTGCTAGGGGCTGCTTGTGGGCCCCCTGTGCATCTTTCAGGCCAGCTAGGTCTTTGGGTCCTGGCTCCTTTGGTTTGGGAGCTATTGCTTGCTGTTTGCAATGTTGGCCGGAGAGGGCTTCTCGGGCCGCGAACGGCAACCTGGCAGGTACCTCCAAGGTTCCCTGGCCAACGAAAGCCCCCAAAGCCAAAGTGATAGGGATGCATCTGGGCCCCCTGGGGAGCTTTCAGGCCAGCTAAATCTTTCTATCCTGGCTCCTTTGGTTTGGGAGCTATTGCTGGACGTTTGGCATGTTGGCCGGAGAGGGCTTCTCGGGCCGCGAACTGCAACCTTGCAGGTACCTTCAAGGATCCCTGGCCAACGAAAGCCCCCGACCCAAAGTGCTAGACTCTGCTTTTGGGCCCCCTGGGGAGCTTTCAGGCCAGCTAGGTCTTTGGGTCCTGGCTCCTTTGGTTTGGGAGCTATTGCTGGACGTTTGGAATGTTGGCCAGAGAGTGCTTCTCGGGCCGCGAACTGCAACCTTGCAGGTACCTTCAAGGTTCCCTGGCCAACGAAAGCCCCCAGAGCCAAAGTGCTAGGGGCTGCTTATGGGCCCCCTGGGGAGCTTTCAGGACAGCTAGGTCTTTGGGTCCTGGCTCCTTTGGTTTGGGAGCTATTGCTGGCTGTGTGGCATGTTGGCCGGAGAGTGCTTCTCGGGCCGCGACCTGCAACCTTGCAGGTACCTTCAAGGTTCCCTGGCCAATGAAATCCCCCAGAGCCAAACTGCTAAGGGCTGCTTGTGGGCCCCCTGTGCATCTTTCAGACCAGCTAGGTCTTTGGGTCCTGGCTCCTTTGGTTTGGGAGCTATTGCTGGCTGTTTGGCATGTTGGCCGGAGAGGGCTTCTCGGGCCGCGAACGGCAACCTGGCAGGTACCTCCAAGGTTCCCTGGCCAACGAAAGCCCCCAGAGCCAAAGTGCTAGGGGCTGCTTGTGGGCCCCCTGGGTAGCTTTCAGGCCAGCTAGGTCTTTCGGTCCTGGCTCCTTTGGTTTGGGAGCTATTGCTGGCTGTGTGGCATGTTGGCCGGAGAGTGCTTCTCGGGCCGCGAACTGCAACCTTGCAGGTACCTCCAAGGATCGCTGGCCAACGAAAGCCCCCAGAGCCAAAGTGCTAGGGGCTGCTTGTGGGCCCCCTGGGGAGCTTTCAGGCCAGCTAGGTCTTTCGGTCCTGGCTCCTTTGGTTTGGGAGCTATTGCTGGACGTTTGGCATGTTGGCCGGAGGGTGCTTCTCGGGCCGCGAACTGCAACCTTGCAGGTACATTCAAGGTTCCCTGGCCAACCAAAGCCCCCAGAGCCAAAGTGCTAGGGGCTGCTTGTGGGCCCCCTGGGGAGCTTTCAGGCCATCTAGGTCTTTCGGTCCTGGCTCCTTTGGTTTGGGAGCTATTGCTGGACGTTTGGCATGGTGGACGGAGAGTGCTTCTCGGGCCGCGAACTGCAACCTTGCAGGTACCTTCAAGGTTCCCTGGCCAACCAAAGCCCCCAGAGCCAAAGTGCTAGGGGCTGCTTGTGGGCCCCCTGGGCAGCTTTCAGGCCAGCTAGGTCTTTCGGTCCTGGCTCCTTTGGTTTGGGAGCTATTGCTGGACGTTTGGCATGTTGGCCGGAGGGTGCTTCTCGGGCCGCGAACTGCAACCTTGCAGGTACATTCAAGGTTCCCTGGCCAATGAAAGCCCCCAGAGCCAAAGTGCTAGGGGCTGCTTGTGGGCCCCCTGGGGAGCTTTCAGGCCATCTAGGTCTTTGGGTCCTGGCTCCTTTGGTTTGGGAGCTATTGCTGGGCGTTTGGCATGTTGGACAGAGAGTGCTTCTCGGTCCTCGAACTGCAAGTTTTGAGGTATCTTCAAGGATTCCTGGCCAACGAAAACCCCCAGAGCCAAAGTGCTAGGGGCTGCTTGTGGGCCCCCTGGGGAGCTTTCAGGCCATCTAGGTCTTTCGGTCCTGGCTCCTTTGGTTTTGGAGCTTTTCCTGGACGTTTGGCATTTTGGCCGGAGAGTGCTTCTCGGGCTTCGAAGTGCAACCTTGCTGATACCTTCAAGGTTCCCTGGCCAACGAAAGCCCCCGACCCAAAGTGCTAGGGGCTGCTTTTGGGCCCCCTGGGGAGCTTTCAGGCCATCTAGGTCTTTGGGTCCTTGCTCCTTTGGTTTGGGAGCTATTGCTGGACGTTTGGCATGTTGGCAGGAGAGTGCTTCTTGGGCAGTGAACTGCGATTTTGCAGGTACCTCCAAGGTTCCCTGGCCAACGAATGCCCCCAGAGCCAAACTGCTAGGGAAGCTTGTGGGCGCCCTGGGGAGCTTTCAGGCCAGCTAGGTCTTTCCGTCCTGGCTCCTTTGGTTTGGGAGCTATTGCTGGCTGTGTGGCATGTTGGCCGGAGAGTGCTTCTCGGCCCGCGAACTGCAACCTTGCAGTTAAATTCAAGGTTCCCTGGCCAACGAAAGCCCCCAGAGCCAAAGTGCTAGACTCTGCTTGTGGGCCCCCTGGGGAGCTTTCAGGCCAGCTAGGTCTTTCGGTCCTGGCTCCTTTGGTTTAGGATCTTTTCCTGGACGTTTGGCATGTTGGCCAGAGAGTGCTTCTCGGGCTGCGATGTGCAACCTTGCTGGTATTTTCAAGGTTCCATGGCCAACGAAAGCGCCCGACCCAAAGTGCTAGGGGCTGCTTTTGGGCCCCCTGGGGAGCATTGAGGCCAGCTAAATCTTTCTGTCCTGGCTCCTTTGGTTTGGGAGCTATTGCTGGACGTTTGGCATGTTGGCCGGAGAGTGCTTCTCGGGCCGCGAACTGCAACCTTGCAGGTACCTTCAAGGTTCCCTGGCCAACCAAAGCCCCCAGAGCCAAAGTGCTAGGGGCTGCTTGTGCGCCCCCTGGGGAGCTTTCAGACCAGCTTGGTTTTTGGGTCCTGGCTCCTTTGGTTTGGGAGCTATTGCTGGCTGTGTGGCATGTTGGCCGGAGAGTGCTTCTCGGGCCGCGAACTGCAACCTTGCAGGTACCTCCAAGGTTCCCTACCCAATGAAATCCCCCAGAGCCAAACTGCTAGGGGCTGCTTGTGGGCCCCCTGTGCATCTTTCAGGCCAGCTAGGTCTTTGGGTCCTGGCTCCTTTGGTTTGGGAGCTATTGCTTGCTGTTTGCAATGTTGGCCAGAGAGTGCTTCTCGGGCCGCGAACTGCAACCTTGCAGGTACCTTCAAGGTTCCCTGGCCAACGAAAGCCCCCAGAGCCAAAGTGCTAGGGGCTGCTTATGGGCCCCCTGGGGAGCTTTCAGGACAGCTAGGTCTTTGGGTCCTGGCTCCTTTGGTTTGGGAGCTATTGCTGGCTGTTTGGCATGTTGGCCGGAGAGGGCTTCTCGGGCCGCGAACGGCAACCTGGCAGGTACCTCCAAGGTTCCCTGGCCAACGAAAGCCCCCAGAGCCAAAGTGCTAGGGGCTGCTTGTGGGCCCCCTGGGCAGCTTTCAGGCCAGCTAGGTATTTTGGTCCTGGCTCCTTTGGTTTGGGAGCTATTGCTGGGCGTTTGGCATGTTCGCCGGAGAGTGCTTCTCGGGCCGCGAACTGCAACCTTGCAGGTACCTCCAAGGTTCCCTGGCCAACGAAAGCCCCCAGAGCCAAAGTGCTAGGGATGCTTGTGGGCCCCCTGGGTAGCTTTCAGGCCAGCTAGGTCTTTCGGTCCTGGCTCCTTTGGTTTGGGAGCTATTGCTGGCTGTGTGGCATGTTGGCCGGAGAGTGCTTCTCGGCCCGCGAACTGCAACCTTGCAGGTACCTCCAAGGATCGCTGGCCAACGAAAGCCCCCAGAGCCAAAGTGCTAGGGGCTGCTTGTGGGCCCCCTGGGGAGCTTTCAGGCCAGCTAGGTCTTTCGGTCCTGGCTCCTTTGGTTTGGGAGCTATTGCTGGACGTTTGGCATGTTGGCCGGAGGGTGCTTCTCGGGCCGCGAACTGCAACCTTGCAGGTACATTCAAGGTTCCCTGGCCAACCAAAGCCCCCAGAGCCAAAGTGCTAGGGGCTGCTTGTGGGCCCCCTGGGGAGCTTTCAGGCCATCTAGGTCTTTCGGTCCTGGCTCCTTTGGTTTGGGAGCTATTGCTGGGCGTTTGGCATGTTGGACAGAGAGTGCTTCTCGGGCCTCGAACTGCAAGGTTTGAGGTATCTTCAAGGATTCCTGGCCAACGAAAACCCCCAGAGCCAAAGTGCTAGGGGCTGCTTGTGGGCCCCCTGGGGAGCTTTCAGGCCATCTAGGTCTTTGGGTCCTTGCTCCTTTGGTTTGGGAGCTATTGCTGGACGTTTGGCATGTTGGCAGGAGAGTGCTTCTTGGGCAGTGAACTGCGATTTTGCAGGTACCTCCAAGGTTCCCTGGCCAACGAAAGCCCCCAGAGCAAAACTGCTAGGGAAGCTTGTGGGCCCCCTGGGGAGCTTTCAGGCCAGCTAGGTCTTTCCGTCCTGGCTCCTTTGGTTTGGGAGCTATTGCTGGCTGTGTGGCATGTTGGCCGGAGAGTGCTTCTCGGCCCGCGAACTGCAAACTTGCAGTTAAATTCAAGGTTCCCTGGCCAACGAAAGCCCCCAGAGCCAAAGTGCTAGGGTCTGCTTGTGGGCCCCCTGGGGAGCTTTCAGGCCAGCTAGGTCTTTCGGTCCTGGCTCCTTTGCTTTAGGAACTTTTCCTGGACGTTTGGCATGTTGGCCAGAGAGTGCTTCTCGGGCCGCGAACGGCAACCTTGCTGATACCTTCAAGGTTCCCTGGCCAACGAAAGCCCCCGACCCAAAGTGCTAGGGGCTGCTTGTGCGCCCCCTGGGGAGCTTTCAGACCAGCTTGGTTTTTGGGTCCTGGCTCCTTTGGTTTGGGAGCTATTGCTGGCTGTGTGGCATGTTGGCCGGAGAGTGCTTCTCGGGCCGCGAACTGCAACCTTGCAGGTACCTCCAAGGTTCCCTGCCCAATGAAATCCCCCAGAGCCAAACTGCTAGGGGCTGCTTGTGGGCCCCCTGTGCATCTTTCAGGCCAGCTAGGTCTTTGGGTCCTGGCTCCTTTGGTTTGGGAGCTATTGCTTGCTGTTTGGCATGTTGGCCGGAGAGGGCTTCTCGGGCCGCGAACGGCAACCTGGCAGGAACCTCCAAGGTTCCCTGGCCAACCAAAGCCCCCAGAGCCAAAGTGATAGGGATGCATCTGGGCCCCCTGGGGAGCTTTCAGGCCAGCTAAATCTTTCTATCCTGGCTCCTTTGGTTTGGGAGCTATAGCTGGACGTTTGGCATGTTCGCCGGAGAGTGCTTCTCGGGCTGCGAACTGCAACCATGCAGGTACCTTCAAGGTTCCCTGGCCAACGAAAGCCCCCAGAGCCAAAGTGCTAGGGTCTGCTTGTGGTCCCCCTGGGCAGCTTTCAGGCCAGCTAGGTCTTTGGGTCCTGGCTCCTTTGGTTTGGGAGCTATTGCTGGGCGTTTGGCATGTTGGACAGAGAGTGCTTCTCGTGCCGTGAACTGCAACCTTGCAGATAACTCCCAGGTTCCCTGGCCAACGAAAGCCCGCAGACCCGAAGTTCTAGGGGCTGCTTGTGGTCCCCCTGGCCAGCTTTCAGGCCAGCTAGGTATTTTGGTCCTGGCTCCTTTGGTTTGGGAGCTATTGCTGGACGTTTGGCATGTTGGCCGGAGAGTGGTTCTCGGGACGCGAACTGCAACTTTAGAGGTACCTCCAAGAATCCCTGGCCAACGAAAGCCCCCAGACCCGAAGTGCTAGGGCTGCTTGTTGGCCCCCTGGAGAGCTTTCAGGTCAGCTAGGTCTTTCGGTCCTGGCTCCTTTGGTTTGGGAGCTATTGCTGGCTGTTTGGCATGTTGGCCGGAGAGTGCTTCTCGGGCCGCGAACGGCAACCTGGCAGGTACCTCCAAGGTTCCCTGGCCAACGAAAGCCCCCAGAGCCAAAGTGCTTGGGGCTACTTGTGGGCCCCCTGGGGAGCTTTCAGGCCAGCTATGTATTTCTGTCCTGGCTCCTTTGGTTTGGGAGCTATTGCTGTACATTTGGCAGGTTGGCCGGAGAGTGCTACTCGGGCCGCGCACTGCAACCTTGCAGGTACCTCCAAGGTTCCCTGTCCAATGAAAGCCCGCAGACCCGAAGTTCTAGGGGCTGCTTGTGGGCCCCCTGGGGAGCTTTCAGGCCAGCTAGTTCTTTCGGTCCTGGCTCCTTTGCTTTTGGACCTTTTCCTGGACTTTTGGCATGTTGGCCAGAGAGTGCTTCTCGGGCTGCGAACTGCAACCTTGGAGGTACATTCAAGGTTCCCTGGCTAACGAAAGCCCCCGACCCAAAGTGCTAGGGATGCTTTTGGGCCCCCTGGGGAGCTTTCAGGCCATCTAGGTCTTTGGGTCCTGGCTCCTTTGGTTTGGGAGCTATTGCTGGGCGTTTGGCATGTTGGCCGGAGAGTGCTTCTCGGGCCGCAAAGTGCAACCTTGCAGGTACCTTCAAGTTTCCCTGGCCAACGAAAGCGCCCAGAATCAAAGTGCTAGGGGCTGCTTGTGGTCCCCCTGGTGAGCTTTCAGGCCAGCTAGGTCTTTGGGTCCTGGCTCCTTTGGTTTGGGAGCTATTGCTGGCTGTGTGGTATGTTGGACGGACAGTGCTTCTCGGGCCGCGAACTGCAAGTTTTGAGTTACCTTCAAGTATCCCTGGCCAACGAAAGCCCCCAGAGCCAAAGTGCTAGGGGCTGCTTGTGGGCCCCCTGGGGAGCTTTCAGGCCAGCTAGGTCTTTCGGTCCTGGCTCCTTTGGTTTGGGAGCTATTGCTGGACGTTTGGCATGTTGGCCGGAGAGTGCTTCTCGGGCCGCGAACTGCAAGTTTTTAGGTACCTCCAAGGTTCTCTGGCCAACGAAAGCCGCCAGAGCCAAAGTGCTAGGGGCTGCTTGTGGGCCCCCTGGGGAGCTTTCAGGCCAGCTAGGTCTTTCGGTCCTGGCTCCTTTGGTTTGGGAACTATTGCTGTACATTTGGCATGTTGGCCGGAGAGTTCTTCTCGGGACGCGAACTGCAACCTTGTAGGTACCTCCAAGGTTCCCTGGCCAACGAAAGCCCCCAGAGCCAAAGTGCTAGGGTCTGCTTGTGGGTCCCCTGGGGAGCTTTCAGGACAGATAGGTCTTTCGGTCCTGGCTCCTTTGGTTTGGGAGCTATTGCTGGACGTTTGGCATGTTGGCCGGAGGGTGCTTCTCGGGCTGCGAACTGCAAGTTTAGAGGTAACTCCAAGGTTCCCTGGCCGACGAAAGCCCCCAGAGCCAAACTGCTAGGGGCTGCTTGTGGGCCCCCTGGGGAGCTTTCAGGCCAGCTAGGTCTTTCGGTCCTGGCTCCTTTGGTTTGGGAGCTATTACTGTACATTTGGCATGTTGGCCGGAGAGTGCTAATCGGGCCGCGAACTGCAACCTTGCAGGTACCTCCAAGGTTCCCTGTCCAACGAAATCCCGCAGACCCGAAGTTCTAGGGTCTGCTTGTGGGCCCCCTGGGGAGCTTTCAGGCCAGCTAGGTCTTTGGGTCCTTGCTCCTTTGGTTTGGGAGCTATTGCTGGACGTTTGGCATGGTGGCCAGAGAGTGCTTCTCGTGCCGCGAACTGCAACCTTGCAAATACCTCCCAGGTTCCCTGGCCAACGAAAGCCCCCAGAGCCAAAGTGCTAGGGCCTGCTTGTGGGCCCCCTGGGCAGCTTTCAGGCCAGCTAGGTCTTTGGGTCCTGGCTCCTTTGGTTTGGGAGCTATTGCTGGGCGTTTGGCATGTTGGCCGGAGAGTGCTTCTCGTGCCACGACCTGCAACCTTGCAGATAACTCCCAGGTTCCCTGGCCAACGAAAGCCCCCAGAGCCAAACTGCTAGGGAGCTGCTTGTGGTCCCCCTGGTGAGCTTTCAGGCCAGCTAGGTCTTTGGGTCCTGGCTTCTTTGGTTTGGGAGCTATTGCTGGACGTTTGGCATGTTGGCTGGAGAGTGCTTCTCGGTACGCGAACTGCAACTTTAGAGGTACCTCCAAGAATCCCTGGCCAACGAAAGCCACCAGAAACAAAGTGCTAGGGCTGCTTGTTGGCCCCCTGGGGAGCTTTCAGGCCAGCTAGGTCTTTCGGTCCTGGCTCCTTTGGTTTGGGATCTATTGCTGTACATTTGGCATGTTGGCCGGAGAGTGCTACTCGGGCCGCGAACTGCAACCTTGCAGGTACCTCCAAGGTTCCCTGTCCAACGAAAGCCCGCAGACCCGAAGTTCTAGGGGCTGCTTGTGGTCCCCCTGGTCAGCTTTCAGGCCAGCTAGGTCTTTCGGTCCTGGCTCCTTTGGTTTGGGAGTTATTGCTGGGCGTTTGGCATGTTTGCCGGAGAGTGCTTCTCGGGCTGCGAACTGCAAACTTGCAGGTACATTCAAGTTTCCCTGGCCAACGAAAGCCCCCAGAGCCAAAGTGCTAGGGGCTGCTTGTGCGTACCCTGGGAAGCTTTCAGACCAGCTAGTTCTTTCAGTCCTGGCTCCTTTGTTTGTGGAGCCATTGCTGGACGTTTGGCATGTTGGCCGGAGAGTGCTTCTCGGGCCTCGAACTGCAACCTTGCAGATACCTCCCAGGTTCCCTGGCCAACGAAAGCCCCCAGAGCCAAAGTGCTAGGGGCTGCTTGTGCGTACCCTGGGTAGCTTTCAGACCAGCTAAGTCTTTCGGTCCTGGCTCCTTTGGTTTGGGAGCTATTGCTGGACGTTTGGCATGTTGGCAGGAGAGTGCTTCTCGGGCCGCGAACTGCAACCTTGCAAATACCTCCCAGGTTCCCTGGCCAACCGAAGCCCCCAGAGCCAAAGTGCTAGGGGCTGCTTGTGGGCCCCCTGGGGAGCTTTCAGCCCAGCTAAATTGTTATCGGTAAAGAAGTCACTCACTACAGGAGTGTGATTAATAGTAATTTATTCAGAGAGAAAGAGAGCAGCAGCGCCGGGCGGGCAGGGACCAAAGTCTCACCGCTCCGCACTGTCGAGAGGTAGATTACAGATATTTATACCCATCAACAGAATAAAGTAATCAATCTATACATTTGGGTAGCTGACAAGACAAAAGCCCCCGAAATTTCTATTCCTTCATTCTTAGTTCAATCATTAACAAGGTTTTTAAAATCCGTCTCCACGCAAATCTTTGATGCGTTCAAGGTTAGTTTCGGTGAGCCCCTCTCCCATCATTGTGATCAAGGTATGGGCTCCAAAGGTTGTCATGGCTGCAAGGTGTTTTCCCCTTTGGTCAGCTTGTCTCTTTCTTTTTGCTCATTCCATGCTTTCGAAGTTGGCTAAGACCCAAGATATACTATGATTCGGAACACAATTATATTTGTTTAAACTTATGCAAGCATAAAGGTTTCCAAGGAGACCCCTTCTTAAAACTAACAATCAAGTTTCATAATGATTATGCCCACTATAGTTTCCCAAGGGAAGAATCAGCAAACGTTGATAACAATTCCACCCCTTTTCTTTTTAATCACCTGTTTGCTGATTCTACCGCTCGGAGAGTAAGAATTTCAATTCTATCTATTCGATTCTTAAGTAATGTCACAATCCTGTTTAATATACATGGTCCGAAAGTCAACAGAAGGATAATAATGATAACTGGTCCTGTAATAGTTGACAATAGAGTTGTAAGCCAGGGTGACCCCTTGAACCAATTTTCATACCCAGGAGCTTGAGATTCTCTTTCTCTTTTTCTCCGTTCCAGCCTTTCTCGTACCTTAGCTAATGAATCATGGCCTTAAGAAATACTAGATCCAACCCCCTCCTGTTTTGGAGTACAACTTCTGACAGGGAAGTTAAGGATTTTTCAAGATATGAGATTGATCTTTCTAGTTGTGTTAAATCCTCTATTCCCTCGTAATAGGGGGGGCGCATTCCGTAGCAAAACCAACAATCCTTAGTAATGTTAGGATGCTTTTGATTAATCACCGTAAAGGCTGCCTTCATTAAGGTCCAAAGAGGATTTTTTGAACGAAGTTGTATTCCTATTCTTCCTGTGGGGTAGATACTGAGTGAAACAAGGTATGAGAAGGTGTGTTAGTAGGCTGGAGGGTAGAATTTCGCTCAGGAGGAGGGTGGAGAACCTGATTAGGTCCCACGGCCGAAAGTGGTGGAGTAAATACCTTCTTCTGAATGGAGAAAAATCCTCTGGAGTTCCTTCCTCTAACGTAATATCGTAAGCCCCAAGTTTTTCCTATTAACCACCCCGAGTCATCTGGTTGGCGAATTTTCAGATATATACTTCCATTACATATGGGAGTTTGGGACCCTATATTCCATTGTCCGGGTCTGTGGGAGACTTTTCCTCCCATACCAAATGGGAGTCTACACCCTTTTGGGGCCCATTCTATAGATAGGAATCGGTCTGTCTCTGTAGGTGACCAGGCGGTAGCAATGGTTTCGCATCCCCAGTATCCACAAAAGTAATGCCCTGGAGAGTTACAATAACCTTTTCCAGGATTTGAGCTGGGACACATGTAAAAGTGAAAGCGGTTTTCACATCGACCACCAGTTACTATAACATCAGCCAATTCACAGGGTGTAGTAAGGAATTCTGGAGCCTCCATGGTTATCATAGTTTTTGACACCGTTTCTCCATTCCTTACGCTCCTCAATGTCCACTCAAAAGGTTGGTGGGACTTTCCCCTCCATATAGCAACTAGAAGGAGAGTGACCAATCGTAACATGGACCGTCTGCCCCACATGTTAGAACCGTTTTGCCTTCCTCAGTCTACCCCGTGGCAAGGAGTAACTGGGTATATATATTATCTTCTCGGCAACAACCGGTTGTCTTCAGGGGCGGTCCCCAACCTCTTTATCCTGTCTTGGCCCGGGATCTGATAGTCGCTTTAATTATATTATACCACTTTCACTTAGACCAATTAATGTTTATAGTAACTGTCAAATTTTGAACCTATGTATTTAGTTCCTATCCATAGAATGGGTATTAATATCCAATGTTTGCTTGTACCGGAATCGCTTTTTACATTTAATTATTACTCTAGTCCGGTCAGTTTCAAAGAACTCCCACCAGTATGGGATCAACAACTCCCATCCACAGAAAAGCTTCAAAACATCTATCTGTCCCGATTCGGGATTTCGATGTTGTCTACAATTTATGCAATAAGCCTGTCTGAAGCGAGAGATACAATTCCAAATTTGTTTACAATTGTAACATACACATTGAGTCCAAGCTTCGTGTTCAGACAAAGGGTGTTTTACACAAGCTATTCGTTTAAACTGAAGAGGTTGTGAAGGAATTTCAGTTTCTACTTCACAACACAGAGCTAGGGTTCGTCCTTCCTCACAAGCTCTATAAAGTCCTCCTTTTTCCCCTTGATATGGTATCCTCCCCTTTACCCAAAAAACATACGATACCCTCCTTAATGTCTCAGAGGTTGGCAGTCCAAACCAGACCTTTAAATTTTCTTCCTCATTCATTCATTCAGTCTGCCTTCTCAAAGTAAGCTTCAGGGAGTCCGGATGTGGGGTAGAAATCCATTTCTCTGTTGCGTGCACCTTCTTCACCCGACTGGTGTGTGTCCACCCCTTTTCTTTTGTCCGTACTGCCGAATCTGTTGTGAGCAAAACGAGATAAGGTCCCTCCCATCGGGGAGTCAAATTAGTCTCTTTCCAAGATCTAACTAAAACTTGGTCCCCTGGTTGGATGTGATGTATGGCCAAATCCAATGGGGGTTTCTGAGTTAATAATCCTTTTTTCCTAAGTTGCTCCCGTCTTTTATTTAACACTTTCAAATAGCTTTCCCAATTCGTATCACCCAAATTAGATGGATCAGTGTTTTGTCCAAAATCATAGGGCATCCCATATAGAATTTCGTATGGAGAAAGACCAACATCAGTTCGGGGTCGGGTCCTTATTTGGAGTAGTGCCAAAGGTAGGCACCTGAGCCAATTTAATCCTGTTTCTACCATAAGTTTTGTGAGATGCTTTTTAATTTCTCCATTCATTCTTTCTACTCGCCCAGAACTCTGGGGGTGATACGGGGTATGAAGTTCCCACTTAATTCCCAAAGTTCGGGATAAATTCTGAATCACTTGGGAGGTAAAGTGGGATCCCCTATCCGAGTCTATTGTCCACATCATACCATATCTTGGGATGATTTCCTCTAAAAGTATTTTAGCTACTACTTGAGCTGTTGCCCGTGAGGTGGGATAAGCCTCAATAAAATGTGTGAAATGATCTACAATGACCAGTAGGTATCGGTATCTGCCTAATTTTGGAAGATCTGTGAAATCTATTTGTACCCTTTCAAAGGGTCTCTTTGACAATTCCCGTCCCCCTTGTATCTTTTCTCTAAGATTCTTTCTATTAACCCTTTGACAAGTTAAACATCCCATGACTATCCGTTTAGCAAGGGTATGAATCCCAATAGTGGCAAATTTTGCTTCAAAATGGTCCACTAAAGATTGTGCGGCCCAATGAGTTTTCTGATGCAATTGATTTAGGAAATTCCAGGCCTGTCCTTTTGGCAATACCTGTCTACCATCCGGGAGGAACCACTGTCCCTGCCTCTGGTCTATTCCCATCTCTCTAAGTTTTTCTTCCTCCTGCCTAGTAAACTTGGTGGCGACTGGCATCTCGGTTTGTTCCTTCAGTGAAGAGATTTCCTGTATGGTTAATAGGGCGGCTCGTTTTGCTTCCATATCTGCCAGGTTATTCCCTCTAACCACTGGGGAGAGCCCTCTTTGGTGACCTTTCACATGTACTACCACTATTTTCTTGGGACCCCGAAGTGCCTTCAATACTTCTTTAATTCTCATTGAAAGCTTTGTTTACATTTTGACCCCGCGGGACTGAATCCCGTATTCCCTGTATTATCATTTCCCTCAAATCGGTCATATTATTACGGTGTTCTGCATTCTGATGGTCCCAATTAGGTCGATTTAAGGGCCATTTTTGTTCTCCATTAAGTCCCTGCTGGTGTCTCTGGTCCCAGTGTCTCATCCCTGCAGTCCGAATCATTCCTCTCTCTTCATTGGTGAATAATATTTTCAGAATTGCCTCTAGTTCATCCCAAGTGTATATGTTGGGACCTAGGAACTGATCTAACCTGTCTGCCACCCCCAGGGGATCATCCAAGAGTCGTCCCATCTCCTTCTTAAATTCCCTTACATCCCCACTATTCAGGGGTATAGAAACATAACCTATACCTGGCTGGGGTCCCCCCATGGGAGCTTCCCGTAAAGGGAAGAGTCCCTGAGCTGTCTCCATCCGAGTAAATGCCCTCGTACGGGGCCTATTTATAGGTGACCCTGGTGGAGAGGGGGATGGAGGGGCAGTGGGGTCTTCTCCATAGGGTGGAGGATATACTAAATCATTGGAATTTCTCCTTTTAGGTTTTGCACCCAAAGAGTAAATTCCTGCTACTTTATCATCCTTAGAAGCAACTATCCATAAAAAGGCATATTGCCTCTCCTCCGGATTATAGGGAGTTTTGTTGTTTACATAGAAATTAAGGGTCTGACATACCCAATCCTCAAAGGAACCAAATCGGGGCCAAAATATATTTTTCCCAATTTCCTTATCCCCCCATGTGTCGACACAATATTGAATCATTTTCTGTTTTGATTTTCCCCTTCGAGATGGGGAATCTCCCCAATGTCTTAGCATCAATCCTAATGGACTTTCTGGAGGAATTTTGGGTTCAGAAGTCCCCTTACTTTTGCTATTTTCCTGTCCCATATTTCCCTTTTCCCGAACGGAAATGCAAAACTTACCAGTACCTTCGGAAGAAACCGGAACCGTATAATATGTACTGAGTTTTCCTAAGCTCTCCTCTCCTCGAGCTTCTTCGTTCGGTGTCTTCGTGCACGGAAATCAAGTCTCTTTCTCCCTGCCGTTCGGAAAATCCGGGACTGATTCGGTCGAGGTAACTTGCACAGGGCCACTCAAAGGATCGAGTGGGGCGCCTCCCTGTAGAAGTACCCGATCGTCAGTTTCCGGATCCGAGTCACGGCACCAAAATTGTTATCGGTAAAGAAGGCACTCACTACAGGAGTGTGATTAATAGTAATTTATTCAGAGAGAAAGAGAGCAGCAGCGCCGGGCGGGCAGGGACCAAAGTCTCACCGCTCCGCACTGTCGAGAGGTAGATTACAGATATTTATACCCATCAACAGAATAAAGTAATCAATCTATACATTTGGGTAGCTGACAAGACAAAAGCCCCCGAAATTTCTATTCCTTCATTCTTAGTTCAATCATTAACAAGGTTTTTAAAATCCGTCTCCACGCAAATCGTTGATGCGTTCAAGGTTAGTTTCGGTGAGCCCCTCTCCCATCATTGTGATCAAGGTATGGGCTCCAAAGGTTGTCATGGCTGCAAGGTGTTTTCCCCTTTGGTCAGCTTGTCTCTTTCTTTTTGCTCATTCCATGCTTTCGAAGTTGGCTAAGACCCAAGATATACTATGATTCGGAACACAATTATATTTGTTTAAACTTATACAAGCATAAAGGTTCCCAAGGAGACCCCTTCTTAAAACTAACAATCAAGTTACATAATGATTATGCCCACTATAGTTTCCCAAGGGAAGAATCAGCAAACGTTGATAACAGGTACCTGCAAGGTTGCAGATCGCGGCCCGAGAAGCACTCTCCGGCCAACATGCCAAACGTCCAGCGACTGCTCCCAAAGCGAAGGAGCCAGGACCCAAAGACCTAGCTGGCCTGAAGGGGCCCCAGGGGGCCCCCAAGCAGCCCCTCTCAATTTGGGTCTGGGGGCTTTCGTTGGGCCGGGAACCTGGGAGGTACCTGCCAGGTTGCAGTTGGCGGCCCGAGAAGCACTCTCCGGCCAACATGCCAAACTTCCAGCGACTGCTCCCAAAGCGAAGGAGCCAGGACCCAAAGACCTAGCTGGCCTGAAGGGGCCCCAGGGGGCCCCCAAGCAGCCCCTCTCAATTTGGGTCTGGGGGCTTTCGTTGGGCCGGGAACCTGGGAGGTACCTGCCAGGTTGCAGTTGGCGGTCCGAGAAGCACTCTCCGGCCAACATGCCAAACGTCCAGCGACTGCTCCCAAACCGAAGGAGCCAGGACCCAAAGACCTAGCTGGCCTGAAGGGGCCCCAGGGGGCCCCCAAGCAGCCCCTCTCTATTTGGGTCTGGGGGCTTTCGTTGGGCCGGGAACCTGGGAGGTACCTGCCAGGTTGCAGTTGGCGGCCCGAGAAGCACTCTCCGGCCAACATGCCAAACGTCCAGCGACTGCTCCCAAAGCGAAGGAGCCAGGACCCAAAGACCTAGCTGGCCTGAAGGGGCCCCAGGGGGCCCCCAAGCAGCCCCTCTCAATTTGGGTCTGGGGGCTTTCGTTGGGCCGGGAACCTGGGAGGTACCTGCCAGGTTGCAGTTGGCGGCCCGAGAAGCACTCTCCGGCCAACATGCCAAACTTCCAGCGACTGCTCCCAAAGCGAAGGAGCCAGGACCCAAAGACCTAGCTGGCCTGAAGGGGCCCCAGGGGGCCCCCAAGCAGCCCCTCTCAATTTGGGTCTGGGGGCTTTCGTTGGGCCGGGAACCTGGGAGGTACCTGCCAGGTTGCAGTTGGCGGTCCGAGAAGCACTCTCCGGCCAACATGCCAAACGTCCAGCGACTGCTCCCAAACCGAAGGAGCCAGGACCCAAAGACCTAGCTGGCCTGAAGGGGCCCCAGGGGGCCCCCAAGCAGCCCCTCTCTATTTGGGTCTGGGGGCTTTCGTTGGGCCGGGAACCTGGGAGGTACCTGCCAGGTTGCAGTTGGCGGCCCGAGAAGCACTCTCCGGCCAACATGCCAAACGTCCAGCGACTGCTCCCAAACCGAAGGAGCCAGGACCCAAAGACCTAGCTGGCCTGAAGGGGCCCCAGGGTGCCCCCAAGCAGCCCCTCTCTATTTGGGTCTGGGGGCTTTCGTTGGGCCGGGAACCTGGGAGGTACCTGCAAGGTTGCAGTTCGCGGCCCGAGAAGCACTCTCCGGCCAACATGCCAAACGTCCAGCGACTGCTCCCAAACCGAAGGAGCCAGGACCCAAAGACCTAGCTGGCCTGAAGGGGCCCCAGGGAGCCCCCAAGCAGCCCCTCTCAATTTGGGTTTGGGGGCTTTCGTTGGGCCGGGAACCTGGGAGGTACCTGCCAGGTTGAAGTTCGCGGCCCGAGAAGCACTCTCCGGCCAACATGCCAAACGTCCAGCGACTGCTCCCAAAGCGAAGGAGCCAGGACCCAAAGACCTAGCTGGCCTGAAGGGGCCCCAGGGGGCCCCCAAGCAGCCCCTCTCTATTTGGGTCTGGGGGCTTTCGTTGGGCCGGGAACCTGGGAGGTACCTGCCAGGTTGCAGTTGGTGGCCCGAGAAGCATTCTCCGGCCAACATGCCAAACGTCCAGCAACTGCTCCCAAAGCGAAGGAGCCAGGACCCAAAGACCTAGCTGGCCTGAAGGGGCCCCAGGGGGCCCCCAAGCAGCCCCTCTCAATTTGGGTCTGGGGGCTTTCGTTGGGCCGGGAACCTGGGAGGTACCTGCAAGGTTGCAGTTCGCGGCCCGAGAAGCACTCTCCGGCCAACATGCCAAACGTCCAGCAACTGCTCCCAAAGCGAAGGAGCCAGGACCCAAAGACCTAGCTGGGCTGAAGGGGCCCCAGGGGGCCCCCAAGCAGCCCCTCTCAATTTGGGTCTGGGGGCTTTCGTTGGGCCGGGAACCTGGGAGGTACCTGCCAGGTTGCAGTTGGCGGCCCGAGAAGCACTCTCCGGCCAACATGCCAAACGTCCAGCGACTGCTCCAAAAGCGAAGGAGCCAGGACCCAAAGACCTAGCTGGCCTGAAGGGGCCCCAGGGGGCCCCCAAGCAGCCCCTCTCAATTTGGGTCTGGGGGCTTTCGTTGGGCCGGGAACCTGGGAGGTACCTGCCAGGTTGCAGTTGGCGGTCCGAGAAGCACTCTCCGGCCAACATGCCAAACGTCCAGCGACTGCTCCCAAACCGAAGGAGCCAGGACCCAAAGACCTAGCTGGCCTGAAGGGGCCCCAGGGGGCCCCCAAGCAGCCCCTCTCTATTTGGGTCTGGGGGCTTTCGTTGGGCCGGGAACCTGGGAGGTACCTGCCAGGTTGCAGTTCGCAGCCCGAGAAGCACTCTCCGGCCAACATGCCAAACGTCCAGCGACTGCTCCCAAACCGAAGGAGCCAGGACCCAAAGACCTAGCTGGCCTGAAGGGGCCCCAGGGGGCCCCCAAGCAGCCCCTCTCAATTTGGGTCTGGGGGCTTTCGTTGGGCCGGGAACCTGGGAGGTACCTGCCAGGTTGCAGTTGGCGGCCCGAGAAACACTCTCCGGCCAACATGCCAAACTTCCAGCGACTGCTCCCAAAGCGAAGGAGACAGGACCCAAAGACCTAGCTGGCCTGAAGGGGCCCCAGGGGGCCCCCAAGCAGCCCCTCTCTATTTGGGTCTGGGGGCTTTCGTTGGGCCGGGAACCTGGGAGGTACCTGCCAGGTTGCAGTTGGCGGCCCGAGAAGCACTCTCCGGCCAACATGCCAAACGTCCAGTGACTGCTCCCAAAGCGAAGGAGCCAGGACCCAAAGACCTAGCTGGCCTGAAGGGACCCCAGGGGGCCCCCAAGCAGCCCCTCTCAATTTGGGTCTGGGGGCTTTCGTTGGGCCGGGAACCTGGGAGTTACCTGCCAGTTTGCAGTTGGCGGCCCGAGAAGCACTCTCCGGCCAACATGCCAAACGTCCAGCGACTGCTCCCAAAGCGAAGGAGCCAGGACCCAAAGACCTAGCTGGCCTGAAGGGGCCCCAGGGGGCCCCAAAGCAGCCCCTCTCAATTTGGGTCTGGGGGCTTTCGTTGGGCCGGGAACCTGGGAGGTACCTGCCAGGTTGCAGTTGGCGGCCCGAGAAGCACTCTCCGGCCAACATGCCAAACGTCCAGTGACTGCTCCCAAAGCGAAGGAGCCAGGACCCAAAGACCTAGCTGGCCTGAAGGGGCCCCAGGGGGCCCCCAAGCAGCCCCTCTCTATTTGGGTCTGGGGGCTTTCGTTGGGCCGGGAACCTGGGAGGTACCTGCCAGGTTGCAGTTGGCGGCCCGAGAAACACTCTCCGGCCAACATGCCAAACTTCCAGCGACTGCTCCCAAACCGAAGGAGACAGGACCCAAAGACCTATCTGGCCTGAAGGGGCCCCAGGGGGCCCCCAAGCAGCCCCTCTCTATTTGGGTCTGGGGGCTTTCGTTGGGCCGGGAACCTGGGAGGTACCTGCCAGGTTGCAGTTGGCGGCCCGAGAAGCACTCTCCGGCCAACATGCCAAACGTCCAGTGACTGCTCCCAAAGCGAAGGAGCCAGGACCCAAAGACCTAGCTGGCCTGAAGGGGCCCCAGGGGGCCCCCAAGCAGCCCCTCTCAATTTGGGTCTGGGGGCTTTCGTTGGGCCGGGAACCTGGGAGGTACCTGCCAGTTTGCAGTTCGCGGCCCGAGAAGCACTCTCCGGCCAACATGCCAAACGTCCAGCGACTGCTCCCAAAGCGAAGGAGCCAGGACCCAAAGACCTAGCTGGCCTGAAGGGGCCCCAGGGGGCCCCAAAGCAGCCCCTCTCAATTTGGGTCTGGGGGCTTTCGTTGGGCCGGGAACCTGGGAGGTACCTGCCAGGTTGCAGTTGGCGGCCCGAGAAGCACTCTCCGGCCAACATGCCAAACGTCCAGCGACTGCTCCCAAAGCGAAGGAGCCAGGACCCAAAGACCTAGCTGGCCTGAAGGGGCCCCAGGGGGCCCCCAAGCAGCCCCTCTCAATTTGGGTCTGGGGGCTTTCGTTGGGCCGGGAACCTGGGAGGTACCTGCCAGGTTGCAGTTCGCGGCCCGAGAAGCACTCTCCGGCCAACATGCCAAACATCCAGCGACTGCTCCCAAAGCGAAGGAGCCAGGACCCAAAGACCTAGCTGGCCTGAAGGGGCCCCAGGGGGCCCCCAAGCAGCCCCTCTCAATTTGGGTCTGGGGGCTTTCGTTGGGCCGGGAACCTGGGAGGTACCTGCCAGGTTGCAGTTCGCGGCCCGAGAAGCACTCTCCGGCCAACATGCCAAACGTCCAGCGACTGCTCCCAAAGCGAAGGAGCCAGGACCCAAAGACCTAGCTGGCCTGAAGGGGCCCCAGGGGGCCCCCAAGCAGCCCCTCTCAATTTGGGTCTGGGGGCTTTCGTTGGGCCGGGAACCTGGGAGGTACCTGCCAGGTTGCAGTTCGCGGCCCGAGAAGCACTCTCCGGCCAACATGCCAAACGTCCAGCGACTGCTCCCAAAGCGAAGGAGCCAGGACCCAAAGACCTATCTGGCCTGAAGGGGCCCCAGGGGGCCCCCAAGCAGCCCCTCTCAATTTGGGTCTGGGGGCTTTCGTTGGGCCGGGAACCTGGGAGGTACCTGCCAGGTTGCAGGTCGCGGAACGAGAAGCACTCTCCGGCCAACATGCCAAACGTCCAGCGACTGCTCCCAAAGCGAAGGAGCCAGGACCCAAAGACCTAGCTGGCCTGAAGGGGCCCCAGGGGGCCCCCAAGCAGCCCCTCTCAATTTGGGTCTGGGGGCTTTCGTTGGGCCGGGAACCTGGGAGGTACCTGCCAGGTTGCAGTTGGCGGCCCGAGAAGCACTCTCCGGCCAACATGCCAAACGTCCAGCGACTGCTCCCAAACCGAAGGAGCCAGGACCCAAAGACCTAGCTGGCCTGAAGGGGCCCCAGGGGGCCCCCAAGCAGCCCCTCTCAATTTGGGTCTGGGGGCTTTCGTTGGGCCGGGAACCTGGGAGGTACCTGCCAGGTTGCAGTTGGCGGCCCGAGAAGCACTCTCCGGCCAACATGCCAAACGTCCAGCGACTGCTCCCAAAGCGAAGGAGCCAGGACCCAAAGACCTAGCTGGCCTGAAGGGGCCCCAGGGGGCCCCCAAGCAGCCCCTCTCAATTTGGGTCTGGGGGCTTTCGTTGGGCCGGGAACCTGGGAGGTACCTGCCAGGTTGCAGTTGGCGGCCCGAGAAGCACTCTCCGGCCAACATGCCAAACGTCCAGCGACTGCTCCCAAAGCGAAGGAGCCAGGACCCAAAGACCTAGCTGGCCTGAAGGGGCCCCAGGGGGCCCCCAAGCAGCCCCTCTCAATTTGGGTCTGGGGGCTTTCGTTGGGCCGGGAACCTGGGAGGTACCTGCAAGGTTGCAGTTCGCGGCCCGAGAAGCACTCTCCAGCCAACATGCCAAACGTCCAGCGACTGCTCCCAAAGCGAAGGAGCCAGGACCCAAAGACCTAGCTGGCCTGAAGGGGCCCCAGGGGGCCCCCAAGCAGCCCCTCTCTATTTGGGTCTGGGGGCTTTCGTTGGGCCGGGAACCTGGGAGGTACCTGCCAGGTTGCAGTTGGTGGCCCGAGAAGCACTCTCCGGCCAACATGCCAAACGTCCAGCGACTGCTCCCAAAGCGAAGGAGCCAGGACCCAAAGACCTAGCTGGCCTGAAGGGGCCCCAGGGGGCCCCAAAGCAGCCCCTCTCAATTTGGGTCTGGGGGCTTTCGTTGGGCCGGGAACCTGGGAGGTACCTGCCAGGTTGCAGTTGGCGGCCCGAGAAGCACTCTCCGGCCAACATGCCAAACGTCCAGTGACTGCTCCCAAAGCGAAGGAGCCAGGACCCAAAGACCTAGCTGGCCTGAAGGGGCCCCAGGGGGCCCCCAAGCAGCCCCTCTCTATTTGGGTCTGGGGGCTTTCGTTGGGCCGGGAACCTGGGAGGTACCTGCCAGGTTGCAGTTGGCGGCCCGAGAAACACTCTCCGGCCAACATGCCAAACTTCCAGCGACTGCTCCCAAACCGAAGGAGACAGGACCCAAAGACCTATCTGGCCTGAAGGGGCCCCAGGGGGCCCCCAAGCAGCCCCTCTCTATTTGGGTCTGGGGGCTTTCGTTGGGCCGGGAACCTGGGAGGTACCTGCCAGGTTGCAGTTGGCGGCCCGAGAAGCACTCTCCGGCCAACATGCCAAACGTCCAGTGACTGCTCCCAAAGCGAAGGAGCCAGGACCCAAAGACCTAGCTGGCCTGAAGGGGCCCCAGGGGGCCCCCAAGCAGCCCCTCTCAATTTGGGTCTGGGGGCTTTCGTTGGGCCGGGAACCTGGGAGGTACCTGCCAGTTTGCAGTTCGCGGCCCGAGAAGCACTCTCCGGCCAACATGCCAAACGTCCAGCGACTGCTCCCAAAGCGAAGGAGCCAGGACCCAAAGACCTAGCTGGCCTGAAGGGGCCCCAGGGGGCCCCAAAGCAGCCCCTCTCAATTTGGGTCTGGGGGCTTTCGTTGGGCCGGGAACCTGGGAGGTACCTGCCAGGTTGCAGTTGGCGGCCCGAGAAGCACTCTCCGGCCAACATGCCAAACGTCCAGCGACTGCTCCCAAAGCGAAGGAGCCAGGACCCAAAGACCTAGCTGGGCTGAAGGGGCCCCAGGGGGCCCCCAAGCAGCCCCTCTCAATTTGGGTCTGGGGGCTTTCGTTGGGCCGGGAACCTGGGAGGTACCTGCCAGGTTGCAGTTCGCGGCCCGAGAAGCACTCTCCGGCCAACATGCCAAACATCCAGCGACTGCTCCCAAAGCGAAGGAGCCAGGACCCAAAGACCTAGCTGGCCTGAAGGGGCCCCAGGGGGCCCCCAAGCAGCCCCTCTCAATTTGGGTCTGGGGGCTTTCGTTGGGCCGGGAACCTGGGAGGTACCTGCCAGGTTGCAGTTCGCGGCCCGAGAAGCACTCTCCGGCCAACATGCCAAACGTCCAGCGACTGCTCCCAAAGCGAAGGAGCCAGGACCCAAAGACCTAGCTGGCCTGAAGGGGCCCCAGGGGGCCCCCAAGCAGCCCCTCTCAATTTGGGTCTGGGGGCTTTCGTTGGGCCGGGAACCTGGGAGGTACCTGCCAGGTTGCAGTTCGCGGCCCGAGAAGCACTCTCCGGCCAACATGCCAAACGTCCAGCGACTGCTCCCAAAGCGAAGGAGCCAGGACCCAAAGACCTATCTGGCCTGAAGGGGCCCCAGGGGGCCCCCAAGCAGCCCCTCTCAATTTGGGTCTGGGGGCTTTCGTTGGGCCGGGAACCTGGGAGGTAACTGCCAGGTTGCAGGTCGCGGAACGAGAAGCACTCTCCGGCCAACATGCCAAACGTCCAGCGACTGCTCCCAAAGCGAAGGAGCCAGGACCCAAAGACCTAGCTGGCCTGAAGGGGCCCCAGGGGGCCCCCAAGCAGCCCCTCTCAATTTGGGTCTGGGGGCTTTCGTTGGGCCGGGAACCTGGGAGGTACCTGCCAGGTTGCAGTTGGCGGCCCGAGAAGCACTCTCCGGCCAACATGCCAAACGTCCAGCGACTGCTCCCAAAGCGAAGGAGCCAGGACCCAAAGACCTAGCTGGCCTGAAGGGGCCCCAGGGGGCCCCCAAGCAGCCCCTCTCAATTTGGGTCTGGGGGCTTTCGTTGGGCCGGGAACCTGGGAGGTACCTGCCAGGTTGCAGTTGGCGGCC